>NC_056460.1:9300088-9407220 GCF_018296145.1 Oncorhynchus tshawytscha | reverse complement strand
TTTGAGGAGCTGTACATAAAGCAGCAGGGAATGGTCTGTCATTGTCCATTGGTAAATGTCAGTGATAAATCCACGAGGGCAACGTGCATGTGTTAGGCAGATGTGTTTTGTGTGGGAGGGGTGTGGACAGGGACCCGACTTGAGGTGGGAGTGAGTCATTTGTGTGGGCTGTGACTAACACAGGAGAGTGGAAAGGTATGGATGATACAGAGCTGACTTATGGACACACATAGTGGGAGAGGAAGATAGAGGGTATTGGATAGCTGAAAAGAAAGGCATTAACACACAGAGATGTATCGCCCTGAGGTGAACAGTTAAACAGTTGGACACAGCAAACCGACAACATCAATGAAACTGTACTAACCTTAAGTCTCAACAGAAGTCAGACAGTATAAGACATGTCAGAGTGACATTTACTTTCAACTAAATTGAGACATTAGGGTTCTCTGAGTATAACAGCAACTAAGTCAGTTAAACTGTAACATCTCCAATGCCAAAGTGGCCAGACCCTGACCTGAGGTAGCAGGCTGGGCTGGGTCGTCTCCAGGCGCTGCAGGGCCTCCAGCAGATAGGGGGTCTCCCTGAAGGCCAGGAACCCTGAGATGTAGGGGGCGGTCAGGGTCACCATCTGACTGTCCTCATACAGCAGCTGGTAGTGGACACAGGGAACAGACAGCAGAGAACACCGGTATAAACGTATGCCTGTGTTATATCTAATACAGTGCCTTCAGAAAGTATTCATCCTCCTCAACTCATTCCACATTTTGTGGTGTTACAGCCGGAATTCAAAATAGATTAAATATATATATATTATTAGAATTAGAATTATGAGAATTATGAATTATTAGAGTTATTAGAATTATGAAGTACAGAAATATCTAATTTCCTTAAGTATTCACACCCAAGACTTTGTAGAAGCACCTTTGGCAGCGATTACAGTTGTGAGTCTTTCTGGGTAAGTCTCTAAGAGCTTTCCACACCTGGATTGTGCAACATTTGCCCATTACTCTTTAAAAAAGGATTCAAGATCTGTTAAATTGGTTGTTGATCATTGCTAGACAACCATTTGCAGGTCTTGCCATAGATTTTCAAGCAGATTTAAGTCAAAATTGTAACTCGGTCACTCAGGAACATTCATTGCCTCCTTGGTAAGCAACTCCAGTGTAGATTTGGCCATGTGTTTTAGGTTATTGTCCTGCTGACAGATGAATTAATCTCCCAGTGTCTGGTGGAAGGCAGACTGAACCAGGTTTTCCTCTTGGATTGTGTCTGTGTTTGGCTCCACTCCATTGATTTTGTATCCTGAAAAACTCCCCAGTCCTTAACAATTACAAGCATAGACATAACATGATGCAGCCACCACTATGCTTGAAAATAGACCTGACTGCCCTCGACCAGCGCAAAAACATCCTGTGGTGGACTGCAATAGCATCAAATAGTCCCCGCGATATGCAACTGTTCAGGGAAGTCAGGAACCAATACACGCAGTCAGTCAGGAAAGCAAAGGCCAGCTTTTACAAGCAGAAATTTGCATCCTGTAGCTCTAACTCCAAAAAGTTCTGTGACACTGTAAAGTCCATGGAGAACAAGAGCACCACCAGCTTCACAAGGTACATCTGGAATGCATTTCAATTAACAGGTGTGCCTTGTGTGCCTAATTTGTGGAATTTCTTTCCTTAAATGTGTTTGAGACAATCAGATCTGTTGTGACAAGGTATGGTGGTATACAGAATATAGCACTATTTGGTAAAAGACCAAGTCCATATTATGGCAAGAACAGCTCAAATAAGCAAAGAGAAATGACAGTCCATCATTACTTTAAGACATGAATGTCAGTCAATACGGTCGCAAAAACCATCAAGCGCTATGATGAAACTGGCTCTCATGAGGACCGCCACAGGAACGGAAGACCCAGAGTTACCTCTGCTGCAGAGGATAAGTTCATTACAGTTACCACCGGCCTCAGAAATTGCAGACCAAATAAATGCTTCACAGAGTTCAAGTAACAGATACATCTCAACATCAACTGTTCAAAGGAGATTGCGTGAATCAGGCCTTCATGGTCGAATTGCTGAAACCACTACTAAAGGACACGAATAAGAAGAGACTAGCTGGGGCCAAGAAACACGATCAATGGACATTAGACCGGTGGAAATCTATCCTTTGGTCTGATGAATCCAAATCTGATATTTTTGGTTCCAACCACCGTGTCTTGATGATCTCTGCATGTGTGGCTCCCACTGTGAAGCATGCAGGAGGAGGTGTGATGGTGCTTTGCTGGTGACACTGTCAGTGATTTATTTAGAATTCAAGGCACACTTAACCAGCATGCCTACCACAGCATTCTGCAGCGATAAGCCATCCCATCTGCTTTGCGCTTAGTGGGACTATAATTTGTTTTTCAACAAGAGAGTGACCCAAAACACACCTCCAGGCTGTGTAAGGACTATTTGACCAAGGAGAGTGATGGAGTGCTGCATCAGATGACCTGGCCTCCACAATCACCCAACCTCAACCCAGTTGAGATGGTTTGGGATGATTTGGACCGCAGAGTGAAGGAAAAGCAGTCAACACGTGCTCAACATATGTGGGAAATCCTTCAAAACTGTTAGAAAAGCATTTCTCATGAAGCTGGTTGAAAGAATGCCAAGAGTGTGCAAAGCTGTCATTAAGGCAAGGGGTGGATACTTTGAAGAAACTAAAATCTAAAATATATTTTGATTGGTTTAACACTTGTATGTGTTACTACACTACGTATGTGTTATTTCATAGTTTAAAAAAAAAATATATTTTTTTTTTCTCTCCAATTTCATGGTATCCAATTGGTAGTAGTTACAGTCTTGTCCCATCGCTACAACTCCCGTACGGACTCGGGAGAGGCGAAGGTCGAGAGCCATGCGTCCTCCGAAACACAACCCAACAAAGCTGCACTGCTTCTTGACACAATGCACATCCAACCCGGAAGCGAGCCACACCAATGTGTCAGAGGAAACACCGTACACCTGGCGACCTGGTCAGCGTGCACTGCGCCCGGCCCGCGCGATGAGACAAGGATATCCCTTCCGGCCAAATCCTGCCTTACCCGGACGACGCTGGGCCAATTGTGCACCGCCCCATGGGGCTCCCGGTTGCGGCCGGCTACGACAGAGCCTGGGCTCGAACCCAGAATCTCTGGTGGCACAGCTAGCACTACAATGCAGTGCCTTAGACCACTGCGAGAGCACCCGGGAGGCCCGTTATTTCATAGTTTTGATGTCTTCACTATTATTCTACAATGTGGAAAATAGAAAAAATTAAGAAAAACCCTTGAATAAGTCGGTGTGTCCAAACTTTTTGACTGGTACTATATAAACAAAGAAAGAGAAACTCTTGTGCACAGTAGTGTGTCTAGGTCCAGGTGCTGGATTTGTCAGAAACTAGCATTAAAAAACAAGAGTATATACTGCACTCTGAAAAAAGACAGGTGACTGACCTTGACTTAAGTGCTTACGTTCATGTCACTGCAAATATGAAAAATAAATAAGCACTGAAGTCAGGCTCGGTCACCTGTCGTTTTCAGTGTGCGGGTTTTCCTTTTTAAAAATATAATGTCCTTTCCCAGAACTATCCCTTTAAAGGCGTACTGATTCTGGTACAAAACATAACAGCTCAGGTCTTTTACTCTTGAGAGTAAGAGACCTGAGTCTGTGTTTAGATGTCAATACTGTACTGCATACTCATTGTTAAAAGGAGATGTGATTGATCAAATGTTATTTCCCTCTTTTGCATGTGTGGTCTTTCTAGATTTCTCTGAGAGCCTTTTGTTTAACCCAGAATATCTTTCCACTGACCTGCACAACTCTCGCTACAGTGTAGCTGGCTTACCAATAAACCTCTATACATTTTTTTAGAAAAGGATAGAAGGACTGCAAAATGGATTAATTCACTCTCAGAAATCTTAGTTTGCCACTGAAAAACTATCTGGGCATTTTGACAAAGTTCGCTCAAAGTTCAATTTTTTGTTAATCATTGAACAGAGATCTTATACCTTGGTCCCTTACAATGGATCCACTGGAGCTGACAGTATCTACCTGAAGTCGATGACAAGGTCTTTGGGATTTTGCGACTTGTCATTCTTTTGCGACTTGTCAGGTTAGACAGAGTTATTTTTTTTATTAAAAAGAACATCAGTGTGCAAGTCAACCAAAAGATTTATACAGGCTCCTGAGTCATGGATTTTTTGTTAAATTAGGCATTTTAATTGACTTGGTAATGCAATAAATAATACATATATTTATTGATTGATGGAGACGTTTTGCTGTATTTATGTCCCCAGGGATGACATGTGGAGAGAGTTAGTCTGTGTTGTTTTTGGTTCATTCTTGAATTACAGTGGCTTTTGGGCATGGGGTTGATATTGAGCCTCGGCCTAAAAAAGTCGGGCTGCGGTCCGGGCTGCCAGTTGCCCATCCTTGCTCTACACCTTAATAAGCATCTCAACAATAGGTGGGCTTGATAAAGTTCCATTATATAATTTGTGCAAACAATCCTTCAAAAACACACAGAGGATACACTTCTTCAAAAATTATTCAGAGAACAAAATACTCATATTGATATAAACTCAGCAAAAATGAAACGCCCTCAAACTTATGTTTCAGCAAACTTAACATGTGTAAATATTTGTATGAACATAACAAGTTCCACAGACATGTGGCTAACAGAAATGGAATAATGTGTCCCTGAACAAAGGGGGGTCATGTCAGGATGAGCCTGCAGGAAGGGTACCACATGAGGGAGGAGGATGTCTTCCCTGTAACGCACAGCGTTGAGATTGCCTGCATCAAGCTCAGTGCGATGATGCTGTGACACACCGCCCCAGACCATGACGGACCCTCCACCTCCAAATCTATCCTGCTCCAGTGTACAGGTCTCGGTGTAACGCTCATTCCTTCGACGATGAACGCAAATCCGACCATCACCCCTGGTGGGACAAAACCGCGACTCAGTGAAGAGCACTTTTTGCCAGTCCTGTCTGGTCCAGCGAAGGTGGGTTTGTGCCCATAGGCGACGTTGTTGCCGATGATGTCTGGTGAGGACCTGCCTTACAACAGGCCTACAAGCCCTCAGTCCAGCCTCTCTCAGCCTATTGCGGACAGTCTGAGCACTGATGGAGGAATTGTGCGTTCCTGGTGTAACTCGGGCAGTTGTTGTTGTCATCCTGTACCTGTCCTGCAGGTGTGATGTTCGGATGTACCGATCCTGTGCAGGTGTTGTGACATGTGGTCATGCTGTTCGTCCTGTCTCCCTTTAGCAATGTCTTAGGCATCTCACAGTACAGACATTGCAATTTATTGCCCTGGCCACATCTGCAGCCCTCATGCCTCCTTGCAGCATGCCTAAGGCACATTCATGCAGATGAGCAGGGACCCTGGGCATCTTTCTTTTGGTGTTTTTCAGAGTCCGTAGAAAGGCTTCTTTAGTGTCCTACGTTTTCATAATTGTGACATTAATTGCCTACCATCTGTAAACTGTTAGTGTCTTAACGACCGTCCCACAGGTGCATGTTCATTAAATATTTATGGTTCATTGAACAAGCATGGGAAACAGTGTTTAAACCCTTTACAATGAAGATCTGTGAAGTTATTTGGATTTTTACAAATTATCATTGAAAGACAGGGTCCTGAAAAAGGGACGTTTCTTTTTTTTGCTGAGTTTACTTTCAAAGATTCAAGAAAGTATGTGTGGTAGGAGCAATGTTTGAGGATAAAGAACTCATGAAAAGCCTTGTGGAAGCGAGGTAGGACAAGGTGCTCACAGAACCTGCATGGGGTGCGGGAGTCTTGCTGGTGCATTATATTAGATTGCCTTTAGTTTACAGTGCTCGTTGGACCACAGCTGGTATACACATTTTGCTCTTTCTCCCTCGCCAGTCATTTGTTCCAGTTTTTAGATCAAGTTTATCGGAGGATATACATTTCTTACAGCGGCTCGGAAATATGTTTTATGGTATTATGGTTTACCATGAAATTGTAGAGTTCAATCTATACTATGATGAGCTTTGTGATAAATAATTTGGCCGAGATATTCATTATTACAGATTGCTCCGTTCAGCTGACCTATGGTTGATTTGCTCTGATTTTGTTTTCGGGTCTCCACATCCAACTATGCCAAACATCGTACACATTCATGGCTTCTACTGTAAGCCTGCTCAACCGCTCTCAAAAGAGCTAGAAGAGTTTGTTCAGAGCTCTGGAGAACATGGGGTCATTATAATGTAGTTAGGATCCTTAGTCAGTCTTACAAGGGATGTATCCACTGAAATTGCTTCTGCCTTTTCCCAACGCCTCAGAAAGTCATGTGGGTACATGTTAGTGACAAGCCCTCCATTTTGGGTAACAATACTCTCCTGGTAAAATGGCTGGCTCAGTCTGACCTCCTTGGTCATGACAAGATCAGAGCATTTGTGTCACATGGGGTTACAAATGTTGTCAAGGAGGCCATTTACCATGGTGTTGAGTTTGCCACTGTTCCAAGACCAATTTGACAATCTTCTCCAGCTGGAAGAGAGAGGAGGAGCCAAGGTTTTAGACATTGGCAGTTTCAATAGAGGGATCTGTCTTCAGGGCTTGCAGGAAGTTCTCCACAATGGGGCCTACAAGTTCAACATGCAGAAGCTCTCCAGACCATTCCATGAAGCCACTGGACAGGGCCGTCTACTGGATTGAGTTCGTCATGAGACACAAAGAGGCTGCTGACTTGAGCTCAGAGTCCCACAGGATGCCATGATACAGCTACCACTCAGTGGATGTCATACCACATTGTTGGCAATGATGCTCCTCTTCCTCTTGCCTAATGCAGCTATAGTAAAATACTGTTGCTGCAGGCTGTGTTGAAAAATACAAATGTATCATTATACTGTACTCATAAGTAAAAGTTATTATTTCTGAGAGCTTCAAAAGTGTTTGTGATTAACTTGTTGGGAAATATGTATCACACAAGTGTATTTTTTGTTTTATAAATTGTGTTGATTTATTTCACATTGTTCTATCAAGTCAATTTTATTTGATTGAGGAGTTGGTGTACTCCTGCTAAAACGCCCGCCATTGTCAGAATTTGTATTTAGTATCTTCTATGTTAATTGTCGTGAATGTCACACAAATTACTATAATTCTGAAAATTACTCAGATATTCATCCTTGGATATTCAAAACTATTTTAAACTTCAAGTAGCCAATTTGTAAAAATTCATTGTGGCTCTTGGCTATTCTGAAATTGTTTGGGCTTATGATGCAAAAACCACTGTGTTGTGAATAAATCCAATAAAATCCAATGGGAGAGACTTGGGGTAAATTATTGTGTCTGCACCGACTGGGGAACATTTAATTAGCCGTACTATAATAACATTACAACAAAATTGGTCCATGTATCAACAAAACAAGCTGGCAAATATCATTAATTATGATGGGTTGTGTTTCAGAATGTGTTGACAGCCCTTGATGGAGAATTAGGGTCGGGTCCAATAGAGGGAGCGGAACGGTTAAGAATGAAAAATAGAGGCAATGAAAAGTTGAGGCAAGACTCGTGGTCACAAACTGCTAGGATGACTGAACAGACATGGCCTGTGTGTCAATACCTTCAAGTCACTTCCTTTCCTTGTCTCCTTTCTTTGATCCACACTAATACAGAATAGCTATTCAGGTGAAATAGAAAAAGAACACCATCTTTCTTTCATCTAGTATGCTCAAACAGTGCCTGTGAGTCAGAGGAGGAAAGGAAACCACTTTATAGCGTTAAGACGCTGCCCATGTTTAGCATTAGCATAGAAATGGTCCGTTTGGGCTTTATAGCATTAAGACTCAGCCTATGGTTAGCATAGAAATATTCTGAGTCAGTGCCTTACCTCTAGGTCTGGGTAGCTGAGCACCACTAGCTGGGCACAGGCGTTGACGTCATCTCCTTTGATGAACGACAGGTCCACTCCTCCAACCCTCTCCAGCCCGGTGAAGTCAGGACATCTCTGCCAATCCTCTGTGTCCTCCTCCACCACCTGCTGCCTCAGGCTGGCCTGTTCACTAGGAGAGAAAGAGGAGAGGGAGAGAAAACCGCAAAGGGTTAGTGGCCAAGGGGGAGAGGTAGGGTGCAAATTTGGACTGGCCAACAGCGGATGAAGACATCTACTAGTAATGAGGCATTCTACAGCATCGGTCCCCCTACACCATCTGCTTGGCTTCTACATCTCCAGCGTCAGACACAAATCTAACAAGGAGGCGGCGCTGGGAAAAGGGACATGATACCATTATTAGTGATGGTCACAACAGATTCACAAGTCAACGGCTGATAGAGGTAGCCGATACTGGCAGCATTCCAGGGTTACTGTTGGCAGGAAACTTCTCTCTTGCAGAAAGGCCTCACCTCACCTGCCCAGATGCTGTGTCCCTCCGCTGGTGTCATAGGGTAACTTACTACTGTTCTCCCAAGACAACCCTACCTGAACCTCACAAGGGCTATCCAGTATTGAACAAGAATAACTAGGCCGACATTCAGACCTTGGGTTTAAAATACCAAATTGTGCAGGGCTGGCTCCAAGCACAATCGGAGACCCAGAAGCTCAGTTTGGGTCTCAATGTACTGTTGAGAGTTAGAATAGTAGAATACACAAGTTGCAATTTCAAATTTTGGTTGTGCATCAGCAGTTTTTCTGTTCTTGTTCTGTCAGTCGCCCAGGGGTCCTGACCTCCAGGGGGCCGCCTTTGATTTTGTTAGTCACTCAGATATCATTAACATGGCATAAGTCATGCTGGAAATTAGCTTTAAAAATGTGTCTTTGCCCCATGGCAAAATGAGTAAACGTGGATATCGAATTGACCACGTCAGCATGGTTTTGTGGCACAGTCGATGCCGGGCAGGGCTACGGGCCAGAAGGTTGAGGGTTTGCCGACCACCACTGATGAGCTCTCTCCCCCTGCCTGCCTCACTACACTACGATCAGAGACGGCTGCAGACAATAATCATTAGCCAGGGGGAAATCAGATGTACATTTGTATGATATATCTATAATTGTAAAGCAAGTGGTTCGAACCCTGTACTCTGATTCGCTGAAATCACTTTTTACTGTTCTAATTACATTGGTAACCAGTTTATAATAGAAATAAGACACCTTGGGGGTTTGTGGTATATTGGCCATATACCACACCCCCTTGTACCTTATTACTACAAGTATATAAAACATATGCAACGTTTTCCCCACCAACAGGTTTCTGTGCCAATGCACCACACACAACCAATAAGCAATGCATAACTGCATACCGATTACCGACTTCATCTTGGTTTACGTTTTCAACACTCCAATCAAATAAGAGTATGTCAATCTCGACAAACAGAAAATAGATCCCTCCCTACTCCGTATCAAAGGCTTGGCAATCTACGAATGTCAATAAACTTTTGGGTGTTTTGTAACAGATGTCTCTTGCCATTGATTGAATGGCCAGTGTGCAGTTGGGAAACTGGATTATATTTGAGTGGAGTGGATAACGTGCGAAGGTAGGTTACAGGAGACTTTCAAAGTAGCCTAATCAGATTAAAACATTATGACTAGTTGTGTTTCTGCCACACAAAAAAAGGTAATACATTTTAAAAGTTAAATGACAAATATGTAGGCTATATTGAAGCCTTAGGTTCTAGATCGAGGAAAAGCTGCTCGGGTCGGAATGAAGGCAGAACGGGCGTTAAGCTTCCCTGAATAACAGGGCCTGCTGGGAGCATAGGCCTAAGTGGCTTCACTATATAGGAAGACTTGGGAGAATGATGATCAGCAACAGACAGTGCATCAGCATTAGAAGTAAAAATACAGCCGGACTGTCCTGTACTGTGCCTTTCTAGACTTTAGAATCTGAGAGTAGACCCACAACTGATCCAAATGGAATTAATGGAATCGAACATTCAAATAACAGGGCTTTTGCACCATTATTTCAATTACATTTGCACTGCAATTTACAGTCTAGAGTAGAATTGTATTCACTTGAAAACAATAATGTCCCTAAGACCATACAAATTGAATTAACTGTATAACGGATTTAAAAAAAAGAAATGTAAAGCGAGCCAGCAGGAAACAACAATCATAATTTTAAAATGGAATTAAACTTGCACCCCTTGTAATAATACTAAACAACCTATGTACAACACCTAACAACCTCACCAAGAGACTTTAGCCTTTTGGTATTGTAGTGAACAGTGAGGCAGGGAATACAACTAAGATTGCTGGCGTGAAAGACAAAACATCGTGCCAATAGGGTTAACCCAGTTGCTGGGAATTGTACCGCGGCTCATATAGTGAGGTTTGCAACACTGCCCCCTCTGTACTTGAAGGCACGGCCACCATCCCACTTCAAACAGCATTGTAGCAAATGGCAGGACAAGGAAGTTAAACCGAGTCTCTGCCGTGAAAGGCAAACACCCTATGGATCGTGCTAATAGGGCTAATCCACTTGGTAGGAATTGTATCATTACATTTAGCAGATGTTCTTATCCAGAGCAATTAGGGTTTAGAGCCTTGCTCAAGGGCACATCGACAGACTTTTCACCTAGTCGACTTGGGGATTCGAACCAGTGAGTTTTCAGTTACTGGCCCAACGCTCTTAACCGCTAGGCTACCTGCCACCCTCATCATGGCTCATATAGTGAGGACAGTATAATGGTTTTTGGAATGACAGTCATAGGGACCAGGGTTTGAGTCACAGTTAGGGTACCCCCCTAATCCACTATATTAGTGTCAGGTGTTGGAGAGCACAATTGAAAGCATGTCCCAACCGAGTTTTAGTCACAGTACATTTTTTGTTAGGCTAGCAGTGTTTCTGTCAGGTTTCTGTACTGCACATATGTGCACCCCATTGATTCAAATTATCATGCTATCACGGCCTCCCGGGTGGCGCAGTGGTTAAGGGCGCTGTACTGCAGCGCCAGCTGTGCCATCAGAGACCCATGCTCTATCGTAACCGGCCACGACCGGGAGGTCCGTGGGGCGAAGCACAATTGGCCTAGCATCGTCCGGGTTAGGGAGGGTTTGGCAGGTAGGGATGTCCTTGTCTCATCGCGCACCAGTGACTCCCGTGGCGGGCCGGGCACAGTGCGCACTTACCAAGGTTGCCAGGTGCACGGTGTTTCCTCCGACACATCGGTGCGGCTGGCTTCCGGGTTGGATGCGCGCTGTGTAAAGAAGCAGTGCGGCTTGGTTGGGTTATGTATCGGAGGATGCATGACTTTCAACCTTCGTCTCTCCTGAGCCCGTACGGGAGTTGTAGCGATGAGACAAGATAGTAGCTACTAAAAAACAATTGGATACCACAAAATTGGGGAGAAATGGGGTAAAATTAAAAAATATATATAATTTTTTCAATTTTTTAACTATCATTCTGCCAGGTAGGCCTACTTTCCAGTCAACATTTAATTAGCAAGGTTTTGGGGGGAATACATTGAAAATGGACTGCTTCAGCATGAAAAAAATAGTTTCATATTAGTTAAATTAATAATTATTTTTTGTTTGTTAATTTTTAATATTTGGAGAAATGTGAAGAGGGGCATCCGTTATATAGTCAATTACATTTGTATGGCTTAAACAAGATCAGTAGGGAGGTTTTTGAGCTGTGTGTCTTAAGGTTTTCTCATGTGCAATGACGCACCAGGCCTCTCCGCTGCATATCAGCTATTCCTCTATGTTCTTGTGGATTTATGTAAAACATTTTTAGCAGCTTTGAATAATTTTATGTGTGGTATGATTGCTAGTTAGCCTATTGCAGATCTCGACAAACAATCCAGCCACCACTATTGTCACTTGTGGCGGATGAATCAGAATTAGTTGGGTAACATAGATAAATAAGATGTTTTATTTACATAATATGCTTATGTGAGATACTTGTCATTAGAATGTATCCCTTTGGACTATACGGTTGGCAGTTGCACTTTTCCCTTCTCAGCTTGGGCTCAGTCACTTGGGGCCCAGAGAGGGGAGAGGTCAGAATGGAACATTGTCTTCATATGTGAATGTATCTGTTAAACCATGTGAAGGGATGGCGTGAATAAGGGGGAACCAATTATCTCTTGGCTCCACAATGTCTGTGCGCAAGTCACTCCCCTCAGTAAGCTTGTCCAGGAGTGGGGAGAAGAGGGGGTTTACTTGAGATGGGAATACATAGAGTTGACAATTGAGTTATGCCTTGGATGGAGGTAATGTTTTGGTACTATGAATTACCAGGAACGAGATTAGAACCTCGTCTTAGAGACCAAACTGAACGATAATGTATAGCTAATGCTCTCTGGCTAAGGGATACTCCTTTCTCAAGTAAAAGGCCCTTTGTGAAGAGTTCCTGAGATCTATGGTTTGTCATGTAAGTTGAGAGGGGTGGATCTTTGCTATAAAAGATCTCAGTTGCCATTATGTTGACACTCTCAACTATACATTAGAGATAGTGAATTGTTGAAAGTCAAATGCTATTGCAAAGCTTAATTATTATTAAAGATTAAGTTTAAGTAGAACTCTGACTGCTGTGTGGTTTGTAACGCTCCTCATTTGGTAATACAGGAAATTGCCACGACACACTATGGATAGAGGGCAGAATAGAGTTGACAGTATAGCAAGCATAAAGAAAAGCGTGGTGCATAAGGGAAGTACGAAAACACCTTGATAGGGGGAGAAATTCTATAGTAAAGCCTGCAAAATGGGATTGTAAAGCAGGGAATAAAATGCACTACCAGTGCTGGAAAAAGTACCCAATTGTCATACTTGAGTAAAAGTAAAGATACTTTAATAGGGAATGACTCAAGTGAAAGTGAAAATCACCCAGTAAAATACTACTTGAGTAAAAGTCTAAAGTGTTTGATTTTAAATATACTTAAGTATTTAAAGTAAACCTAATTGCAAAATTTTACTTAAGTATCAAAAGTAAAAGTATATCATTTCAAATTCCTTATATTAAGCTGATGGCAGAATTGTTAGTGTATTTTATTATTTACGGATAGCCAGGGGCACACTCCAACACTGACGTCATTCAGAAACAAAGCATTTGTTTGTTTTACGCATTTATTGCCACCGGGGCCTGCCGGTGTAACTGCCTACTGACTGTACACTGTAACGTTACTGCATGATTATAGCGGGTTTACTAACGCGTTATTTATATTAGCTATGCTGACTATGACGTTACTTTAGCTAATATGGTGACAACATGTAGGCTGTGTTTAAGCGGTTTGGCCTGGAAAGGTTTTTCCGCCTGGTCACATACAGCCAGATGTGTTGTGCATTGAAGTCCACAAGCGAAGGGAAGAGGTGAGAAGAGGAGAGCGCCTGGATGCGAGAAGGAATACAGCGTGATCAGTGGTGTATTCATCCCACCGATTCTGTTGAAAAACATTTCTTAAACAGGAGAAACGGGGATACACATACTTGAATTTGTCCAATAGAAACTCTTGCAACTGTTGGACTAATAATTACATCCTATATCAGCTTGATACAGGCAAGTGTGTGCAAGGCGGTATTGAATGTCACGGTCTGTCACCTGAAATGTATCTCTCGACCTGTGTGCACCTACGTTGTAAACTTTCATTCATAGGCTTGGTTGTAGCAACCTCATGATGGGTATAGGGACAATTTGAGTATAATGTTGTAGCCTAAACATATTGCTGTTACAACGAATTGGGTGAATGGAATATGAATGACATTCATCCAATATGCTGTAGTAGAAAAATAAGGCCATGCTCATGAAAAGAATATCTGCCCTCCCTCATCTTGAACGGCACTGAACGCCACTGCTCCATGTGCCAGACAACTGCTCTGCCTCTTGTAATGTCTGGATTGATTGATACTAACTAGCTAGAGAGCACTGTATTTGTAGCTACCAGGGGGCTAGCAAATTATGTGAGCTAGCTAGATAGCTAGCTGTCACACCTGTCTGTGGTGTCCTAATCAAATGACAATATGACACAGGTGAGGAGCAGCGCGTGCTCCTTTTCGCTGTGAAATACAGTTTACATATTGCCATTTTATTATGTCAAATTAAGAGAAACGTGTCTGACCTTTCCCATTTCTTGACCAATTCTTCTTGAGGAAGAATAGACATGTAGTTACTCGAAGTGAACAAGCAGAAGTGTCAAATTATTGCAGCGAAGACCTTCTTCCGTGTTGTACCACTGACGTGTAAAAAGAACGGTTGTACCACAAACAGAAGGTTAAACTCAGACGCGTCACAGGGGCTATAAAGCTGAAGCGTTCGTTTTTTTTTACCAACAAATATGGTAGTGAGAGGAAGTACAGTCACGGGTAGTGAGAGGATGGGACTAGGTTAAACTGGGCCGACGTTGTGCACATTTTTTTTCATCTTTGAAAAATCTGCTCTCAATACATTTCTGTTCCCAAAACTATAATCTGTTAGTGCACACATTTTTATAGACTTTATGCTTTGCCAACGTTTTAAAAGGGGCGTTGTTTAGGAGTGCAACGTCGAATTGAGTTCGTACTTCATAGGAGGCGTTCCCTAACGGAAATATACAAATACATGCTGCAAAGCACCAATAGGATCTCGTTAGCTCGTGCTTGGCTTTGTCCACCTCATTGCATGTTCTGCCCACTAATGCTGCATTTGCTCCAACTGTAAACGACACAGATGCACTGTCTTGGGTTAGCTATAAATATCTTTGGTCGTACCGTGTGTTGTTTCGCAATGTATCTCCACATGGGCGGAACCAAACAGCGCTTGCCGCGTTCAAAACAACTGGGAACTCGGGAAATTTCGGACTTCTGTGCTTTCAAGACAACTGGAAACTGTTGAAAAAAACTCCGACCGGGATTCGTTTTGAATCATCATCCAAGTTGGTATTCCAAGTCGGAAACTCGGGCATCTTTCTAGAGCTCTGGCTTCCCGAACTGACGATCACGGACGTTATGATTTGACCTAGTTTCCCCCCCGAGTTCCCAATTATCTTGATAACACCAAGTGTCACACGACAGTTCACATGTAGCAGTTTCATTGCAGTGGTACTTGTACCGTCTTTCAAACACAACTGAGACAGACTCATAAAATATGCATTGTACAAAATGTGCAGTTCAAATCCTAACTTGTCTTTAGTTTGTGGACTCGCATTCTGACTGGTTGCATCACTGCCTGGTATGGCAGCTGCTCGTCCTCCGATTGTAAGGCACTTACAGGGGGTAGTGCGTAAGGTCCAATACATCACTGGGGCCAAGCTTCCTGTCATCCAGGACCTCTATACCAGGCAGTGTCAGAGTAAGGCCCTAAAAAGTGTCAGACTCCAGCCACCCCATTCATAGACTCTCTGCTAGCGCATGGCAAGCGGTACCTGAGCACCAAGTCTAGGTCCAAAAGGCTTCTGAACAGCTTCTACCCCCAAGCCATAAGATTCCTGAACAGGTAATCAAATGGCTACCCTAGCCCCTATTTTACAGTGCAGCTACTCTCTTATCTATGCATAGTCACTTTAACTCTACATGTACATATAACCTCAACCTACCTGTACCCCCACACATTGACTCTGTACTGGTACCCCCTGTATACAGCCTTGCTATTGTTCTTTTACTGATGCTCTTTATTTTTTACTTATTTATTTTTTTAAACTGCATTGTTGGTTAAGGGCTTGTAAGTAAGCGTGTCACTGTAAGGTCTACTACACCGGTTGTATTCGGTTCATGTGACAAATACAATTTTGATTTGTTTGTGCAAATTCTGTTCAATATTTTATGATTGCCACCTAGTGGGCATTAGCCAGTAGTACCTTGGACAGCTCCTCAATACCATACAGTAATTAACTTTTTTTTGTTACCAAGAAAGCACTTTCAAATGAGATTTTAGGCTTCAAACTGGTCCCCAGCGAATACTATCTGCCTGTAATTCAGTGACCATCTTCCATTCCCGTCTGAAAACCCACCTTTTCACCCTGGCTTTCACGTAATCCCATCCATCTGTTCATCCATTCACTGTTCAACTCTTTCTGATTATCATTTTGTCTGAGATGAGCTCAAGTCACCTACATACAGATAACTAAATGTATCCACATCGACACAGTCAAGTAGAGTTTAAACTAAGATTGCTGCGTGCATTGCAGGTTGAAGCCGGCTCAAACGTAGAAAGATATGTTTCACAAACAAGACAACTTTAAATTCTCATAATTCAAGTTTAATGTTTTGAAAAATTGTAAAGGCGCTATTTTATATTAATTCAAAGTTCTTTCTTTAAACATGAATTTCGAGGGAAATAAAGATATGCAATATTATCATTGTCTTATAGGAAGGTAGGCTAGATGAGAGAAATGGAGAAATCAGGATATGGTTGGTGACACAGACAAACAAGACAGAAATAGCCCTCATATGTAAATGAGATAAGTAGAAGTGAAGGTTGACAGAAGTAGAGCAAAGCAGGTTACATAGCAGACACATTTCAGTCGTGGCAGTGACCCCCTGTTGAGGTCAGCTGATGAAACTGAAAGGTAACGGAAGAAATCGGTCTCTGGTTTAAAACAACACAGAGAGACACTTCTAAAGCACTGTTCCAACTCGGCTGAAGAAAAACGAACATTGGAACACGACAGGACTGTGAGAGGGAACAAAGACCTATTCAGGGCTGGAACCTTTCTCTACAGCTCGGTGAACCTTACACATTGAGCACGTTACACATTGTGGACATTGCCTTTCCTTTGATAAAGAGCTGGAAAGTAGGAAACTATCCTAGTCTATCTCGAGACATACTTCAAGGTTAAAACTAGTACAGAAGAAAACGCGTTACGTACAACATCCTCAGACCTGACCTGGGTGACACCCTTACAGACATTTACAGTTATTCATTATTCCATTCGATCACTAACTTAATGAGTTCATTCTGAGCAGCCCTCGTTCTGAGCGGATCCTTTCATCAGTGAGAAAAGCACTTCGTTATTCCAGTTAGACACACACTGTACATTATAGACTGTTCACTTTGACCTTGGGTTTTCGTTATCATCGTTTTAAAAAAAGTAGCATCTCAAAAAGCTGTTAAAAACAGACTGGTCCTGATTGGCCGATAATCCTTGGGAGCGAGATCCGACGCCCATCAACAAACATGTCTTTGGCCCTCTGACGTCAAGCAGCAGCATGGTGGCATGGACCAGGCTGGATGGGCTTGTCTTGAGAGAGCCTCAGCTTGCAATGCAAGGCAAAAAGCTTGCCAATTCCTTGAAACAGGCCTATAGTCTGATCTGTAGAAAAGTTCAATGTCTCTTCTGTGAGCTTGAAGCTCACAAAACAGCCCCTAAAACACTCCAAACTAGCTTGACAAAAAAACAACGTTGAAACTAGAAGATGGAACGGACAGTTTTTTTTTGTTGGCTGGTCTTTGGTGCTTTAGAAGCACAAGGTGGCTGTACAGATTATTTGCATGGGTACGTTGCATTACAATGGAAACATCGTCAATTTCGTCCACTTCGCTCAGTCGAGGCAAAGGGGGTGTCCCCTAACCAAGCAGATATATTTCTTATATACATGGTTAGTTACAAAGGCTAAAATGGTCCTTACAAATGGCTCATGAGTAGTTACTATGGTAACTCCTGAACTAAAATCAATCAATCAACCATATCCCCATATGAGCATGCAGTAACACACTTCACTCTCACTGAAAACACAACCCAACCAGCACAAGCCCAAGTACATGTGCGCATCAATACATTTCTATGAATGAAGCAGTAGCAAAGGACTAAGCTTTCACCACAAAAAAACCATTCACTTCCTCCCTCTATATCCACACCTTTAAAAAGAATAGCAACAATTTGACCTATTCAACCTGTGACCCTGACAGTTCGGGACATTCCTTTGGCTAGCAAAAGCACACCACACCTAGCTACGGGTCAGGTTCATTCCTGCAGTCGGGGAGAGACGGGAAACACTCATTTTGGGGCGGAATCTATTCAAATTCAAGTCCGAGTAATTGAAATTCAAGAATTTAAAAAGGAATCACTGGTTAAGTGTCTCGTGCCAAAAAGAGACAAGTAGGTGTAGATTAATTTGCGAACACATTCAAAATGTGTTAATTAAAATTCAATTTGTGAATTCCAATTTCCAAAATAACCTCTGTCAATTTCTCCAAATGAAAGTTTAGCTAAATTAAAAATGTGCCCATCTGTCCATCCATCTAGTCACCCAGGAACTGGAAGGTCACCTAAACATTGCACCCATGAGGACAAACCTCCATACACACATTTTTATGATAAATAGAAATATAATTATGTCAATAGTATAAATTCGAACTCTTATTGCTTATTGCTTCTAAACGATACCTCGCTACGGCTTTACCCCAACCTGGACCTATAAACAATTTACCGAGTAGAGACAAACCCCACTGGTGATATGGCAAACACTGTAGTTTTTCATGTCATTGCAGGTGTGATTATGGTTTGTGTCGATTACAGTATGCGTTTGTGCGTCTTCCGATGTTTGAGCATGTTTGTCTGCAGGTAACAGCGCATCCCATTTCTTCAACCTATAAAGTGTCCATGTTCTTATGTAACAGCGCATCCCATTTCTTCAACCTATAAAGTGTCCATGTTCTTATGTAACAGCGCATCCCCGTATCACCAACACCTTGGAGGTGTGCATATGTGTAAAGTGTTCTAATGCATATATTTAACTGCGCATCCGGTTTTTAATCCGGTCTCACAGCTCCTTAGATGAGTGTGACAATTGCTTGATCCGGCATCCATGGGTGCGACACTTCCCACACCTACCAAAGTCTCAGCAAGCAGAAAAACGTTCTGCCAACGTTCTGTTCAGCAGCCCAGCAGAAAGCTGGGAAGAAATATACATGGCCTGCTGCAAGACAAAAACGGAGCCCTTTAAATCACAAGTTTTTGTTCTCAGTTTTTCAACTGCCGACATGTTCTTTCTCCTCTGTTGTGCAAGCATGCTTCAGATCCACATTGTGACTGACTAATAGTAGTACAGGTTTGAGGTGGTTAGGGCGGAAAGTGTGGACTGTGAAGGCTGGAGGAGCTGGGACTTGGTAGTTCAGAAGAGGAAGAATTGTAGTCCTTGGCAAGAGTTGTAGTTCTCTACCTGGAGATCATGGAGCTGGACTGGGAGTGGTTAGAGGTGGCGTGGCTGAGCTGGGAGAAACCACTGTGGCTCGACTCCAAACTGGTCATAGAGCCCCTGAGAGAGTAAAAAAAAAAAAAAGTTAGATTAATTTATTTCAATGTTTTCTTATTGTTGGCCTAACAGGTTTTAGAACTACATACTAAATGGGCTTAAAACAGACCTGGGTGCAAAAACTATTTGAAATGTTTCAATTTCTTTGAGCGTTTGCATTAGTTGTGATAGGTGGGAGGGGTTTGCACTTGTGGGACTCGTTTATTGGTTGTATTGCAAAAGGAAAGCTCAATCAAGCACAGCTTAAGTATAAAAAATTAATAATAATGTTTTGTCACATAGGAAATGATTTCAAATAGTATTTGATCCCTGGTCTGGTATTAATGACGCCCATCTCCAGCTCCTGCTTTGTCAAGTCTAGTGCCGAATAGTGTAGATCATGCAGCAAGTCGAACCAAACGGAGGTGAATCCACTGTGTGAGACACTCATTTAGCATACTGCTCTAAATAGGTTCCTCTAACCCACAGTGACTAAAACATGGCCTCTCATGCTTCAGTGATTAGTTTCGAGGGGCATGAATGAAAGACTTCTTATCCTTATCAACCAATTTGCAGAGGCAGAAAAACACGGCAGGGATCATCAGCTACATTCAGCTGTGGGCCGGAACATAATTGCAAATTGACCGCAAGAAGCCCAAACAGAAATCATATTTGGATTAAATCCCCAATCATTTTACTTAAGACTTTGATTTGTATGACGTCACGTGCCTGCATTATGCATGGGAATACTTGGGAACAGATTTCCTAAATTAAAAATCACTTTAAATCATTCTGTTATGTCCAACAATGTAAATAAATAAACCCACCCGCGAGCCGCCAGTAGGGGAACCCTGAAATACAGGTAGCCCTTTGTGGCAAAGGAGGAAGGCAACTCAAACTTTAAAAAAGCATGTGTCTGTTAGTCATTCATGCAAGCAAAGGGAGAGACTAGCTTAGTGAGTGAGTGCAAGTGGCATTTCTCTAGCTAAAGCACAAAAAGAGAAAGCCTAGCATTGCTGGTGAGGTAATGCTCAAATAAAGCCATACGCGAAGGGTCAGGATGCTTAGCGTCTTACAGAGCTGTCGCTAACTGTTTAATGGGAGTTCTCGTAAGCAACCAAACGCAATGCAAAGCTAAGGGAACACAAGTCCACTTACAAACTTTGAACGTCAAAGCAAGCCGTTCTTCACAGGAAGAGACAGAAGGAGTGGAAGAGGTGTTGGTGAGCGATAAGAGGACAGGAGCGCATTGAAAAGAAAGAGTGGAGGGTAAAAAGGACAACTCTCTCTTGAGGAGGGGAAGCCTACACCTGGCACTTCATAATAATGGTTACATTAATGTTAATGTCAATGTTGTATATAAAAAAATATAAAATGGAAAAAAGTGATGATACAATACAATAATAACACAAAATACAGTATGATTTAAAAAGATAACATTTAGTTTGATGACCCATTTGATATCAGCTCACACACACTGCTACTAACCTGAAGTCCTCGGAGCCAATGACCTCTGTGTAGTACATGACTTTGCACTTGTGTGAGGAGACCTGCAGGGAGGCGAGGACGTCGTCCACACGGGGCAGGTTGGTGGAGGCGCTGCCCGGCATGGTGTGGAACCTCCACTGCAGGATGTAGAACCCGGGCCACCTGGTCACGTGGGAACCCTGGGAAGAGGGACGGTGAGAGGGGGAAATGCATTAGACGAGAGGTTTTAAATCATTGTCAATCTGAACGTTCTTAACATTAGATTCATTAAGTATTGAATGAACTGGTTTCAACAACTGGTTTCAACATGGGTGTAATACGCAAACCTGTATATTTTAATGAGTCAATCTTAATTCATTAATTCAGTCAAGAGATTCTCTCAGGCACTGACAAAAAGAGCCACCTGCATGCCTGATGTCTTTCTCAATACTATGAAGAACTAGTGTGCTGCTCCAGTGCTGACCTGCACGCTCTCCCCCTCCTTGCAGGTGAGTGGTGACTCCACCATGCTGTAGTCCAGGCCTAAGGTCCAGGACTTGTCTATGAGCTGGACGTTGTTCCCCCCGGGGGTGGTGATGCTGCTGTGTTGCCCCACTAGGGGGTCCTTGCGGGGGGGTTGTGGGGCGCGCTTAGAGTGGTAGAGGTGGAAGACCACGTCTCCCTTACACACGTCAAAGTCCCAGGTGATCACGGAGGCGGCGTCGATGATCTCGAGCACCACCTGGCAGGGGAAAGCAGGGAGATGAAGAGAGGAGGAAAGACAGCAGATTTCTACTGACTAGTTACCACACGGCTCCTTTTAGAAACAGATTTATATCATTCATCTACTTTTATGTAACAGAAACAAAAAGAACAAATGGGTGCAGATTCCCCTCAAAGCAACGTTCATGTTCAATTGGTGACAGAACAGTGGCTAAATGTCTGAAGATCAGTTTGAATGCACTTTCAGGACTTCTCCAGTGGGTGGCAGTGTCGGTCAAGCAACTTATTCCCCCCCCAAAAGTCGCCCCGCTCTCCTCGAGTCCTCTCTGCTCCGCCCCAGCCGAGGTGCACTGTGTTGGGGGCTCACCTCGTGGGGCGCTCCCTTGAAGACGCTGGCACTCTGGTAGATAGTCTCTGTCCACAGGCTGATGTCTTCGTTCTCCAGCTCCTCTGCAGTACGGTACAGAGACTTGGGAACCAGGCCTCCCTCTGGGACTTCACACTGCACACAGAATTAGGCCATACCAGAAAGTACATGTCATTCTGCTCCACACGGATAATAATGTGTATATGCGCCGCACAGCCGCGAAAGAGATTACAAACGTGATCATGGCAACCACACGACAATGTGACTATGTTGGGTGATGACACCACACACACTCACCATACACTCTCCTCCTAGGAAGTCAGGGATGACCTCCTTGTCTATGTAGTCCAGCAGGCCGCCGGGGCCCTGGTAGTCATTTCCAGCGTAGATCAGGAACTTCTTACGGGTGTTCTCGTCGATGAACGGGCTCACCTGAACACAGGACAGAGACGGTGGGACGAGTCAACACCCTACTGCTCCCGCCTAAACACATCATGCCTAATGGCATCTCATCTAGTGCCCCGTAAAGCACCATATAGGGAATAGGGTGCCGTTTAGAGGAGTCTCCAGCCATAGCATTTCATCGTGTCTCACCAGGGTCCAGAGCACAGGGAAGACTCTAGGAGCCCTCAGTATGAGCAGGCGTCCCAGGGTCTCTGGGTAGTTGGCCTCCACCACCTCAATGATTCTCAGAAGGGCCTTGACCCCCGGTCGCCACAGGTGGCGCATGTTTAGCCCTTCGAGGTCCACCAGACACGTCCAACAACTAGAGGGGGGAGAGAGAGAGAGAGAGGTTGGAGAACATTTGAAGTACTATGCACAGATTTTAAAGTACAACACACGTTACATTTCCAAATTCGACCCCGACGTCAAAAAACGGAGACAGATTCCTCCCCCTCTCTCAATCCGGGACACTCTCGCTCTCTCGGTCTTAGGCGAGGGAAGCTCCTTGGCTTTCCACCCTAGCATACTCGAGAAACAGTCCTGCATGGCTTCGCTCCATAGTCACGTCCATCTGATAAGCCTGACAGCTGCCAGACAACACCCGTATTCTCACATTCTCGCTCTCTTTTTCCCCGTCCCTCTCTTTTCCATTCCTCCTCTCACTCGCCCAATTTCTCTGTCACTTAATCAATTTCCCCGTCTCTCTCACCCACACCTTTCAAAAAAGCTCTGACGAAGGCCGATACGTAAGCTTGTTAAATATCAGCGATACTACCAAGAGCAGTGTGCGGTTTCCTTTTTCCTTCACCTCGCTCTCACCCACACCTTTCAGAGGAACCCTCCACATTCTTTCCATCTTGCCTAGAGAACTTTAAAGAGCATGCCCCACACTCCGCAGCCCCTGCGTAAATAACCCCACTGCACCAAGGCAAATTCCCACGATTCACATTAGCTTAGCAACAGCTTCAGAGGCCCCATAGGACTCATTACTTGTTGAGTCCCCCTTCTCCCACAGAACTTGTGTCCTGTAGATCTGAGAGGCCTGGATGGGTGTATGCAATATGGCTTAAACTCCACTTGACCTATCAGAGGGAGTGGTGGAGCTGCTACCAAATAGCAACGGGGTGTGTACCTGATTGGTCGGCCGAAGACTTTGGTGTTCTCCTCACAGCGTCTGAGGCCCTCCTCGTTTATAGATAGAACCTGAAGGGTTAAAAAACACACAATGTAGGAATGCTTACACACACACAGAAACACACACACATTAGTTACCACATCTGGGATTAACAGCAGAAGAGGCCCACTCACGTGTCTGAGTAGAGACTCCTCCCCCAGGGCTCGGACCAGCCCCTTGGTGTCCATCTGTCCCAGGCGCAGGATATAGAGAGGACGACCCTCTGGAAGTCACACAGACATAAGTATATTTGTGTCGTCTAGGGATGCACATTTCGGTCAAATTTAGCTTCCGACTAACCAACCCTGATTAACCAGTCAACAAACAGTAAAAAAAAAATCTAAACAGTCAAATATTATGCATGTAACCCATCTAACCCTAACCCATATAAGGAATAGATATGTTTCATTACGAGAAACACACAACAATAGCAAGCCTATTGAACATGCAACTCCTGTAATGAAGCAGCTAATATAACAATTTTCAAAACACTTGCCAAAAAGCAATTCGTGGGAAAACACAGCTCTAAAACAGTGCACCCAATGACAATGGCTCCATATATGACAGAGATTAAAATCTCTGCTAGAAACTTAGAAAGATGTGGAATCCAATAGCAACAACTAGGATGAGTTGCTAATATGACCAGGATTGTGCCTTTGGCTTCTGGACAATGAAATAAAGTGAATATGAAAACCAATAGAACAGGTGAGAAATGCTGGTTGAAAGGTATGGGGAAGTCTTTATAAAAATTCATTCTGGAATTTTGGCTATGCTACTTTGAAGCAAGGTAAGACATGCCTCATTTCAAGTGAAGTAAAACTTTCAAGTATCAAACAATTATACTGCCTCAAGCTCACATTGTAAAGTGGTGGGTGACCTGCTGACAGCCTGCCTAACGTTGACTTTAGCCGATGCACTTCAACGGCGAATGGGAGGCGCGCTTTAATTACGAGTCGAGAAATAAAAACAGTAGCTCTTTTTTCCCCAATCGTGGTCATCAAAACAGTTAACAATTCAAAGTGCAATCGTGTGTTATTTGGTTGTGCAATGACTGGATTTCAAAAAGCACGTTAGACTCCAGTACCAGCTTTTTGAGGAGTTGCTCTCGCGCTGCCTAACAGGTGATAGGCTATTCCACTCCTCAAACTCGGCTCTTATACAGTTCATTGTGTGATGAGGGCAATGCCTTGGGACTGCCGTGAAGACGTGCAATAAACCAGAGCATGCAAATACCCAGGGAAAATATGCAGTAACAATGTTTTTAAAACTGGGACTGGTGAACTGCAATGCAGTCAATTCTAAATTGTATTCCTTCATTGGACGAATATGGTGTATGACAGGAAGTTGTGGCTTAGACAGGGACTTCTTTTTCTATTACAGTGAAATAAAAAAAAAGTGACATTTTGGGAAGTTACTTCTGTTAACAACTTAGAAAGAAACAGGACACACACAACAGTTTTATTAAACCATGCGTAAATAATATGAGTACAGGGGGGTTTGTGCCGTGTGTCTAATTCTGAGCGACAACTGTATTTTGTGATCATCAGACTACCCCTCTATACATCAAATCAAGACTCCATGACAATTATTAGCGACTAATTGTGTGCGTGTATGTGCGTATGCGTGTGTGCCTGCCTGAGCATCTCTTTCTCTCCGTTTCCATACTCCATACCTTTATCATGGTGGTGCCACCCTCCAGTGTAGTAGTCACTGAGGACCTGTGGTGAGGTCCACGTCTCTAACAGATAGTCCACCTGGTGCTGTTTCCTCCATGTTAAGGACTGACACAGGATCTCCCTGGCCTTCTCCATGTTAAAGTCCCTGGCCCGCAGGAAACGAAGAATGTGCTCGTCCTTAGGGATCTGGAAAGGTGGCGAGGAGGGAGAGGCGGGAGTGAGGGTAAGGGTCTCCAAGGGGGGTTCAGAGGGGGCAGGGTAAGAGCGTGCACGTGTGAGCATGTCACACATGCCTCTATGTTTGTGTCTCAAGTAGCAGAGTATGATTTCAAAAGATATAATAGCATATTCTATCTATTATATGAATATGTATTGAAAACTGTAAGGGTGTGTGTGTGTGTGTGTCTCACCTTGCCCTTGTGGCTCTCCTGCAGCCACTGTCGTAGTCTGATCAGACAGCTCTCCTGCAGAGGAGTCAGGTCTCCCAAGTAGCGCTTGATGTAGTCTGCATCCAACTTGTCTACAACACACACACACAATTTGGGGAATTCTCAAGTCAGTCAATTCAATCTCATTCAAAATCAAATCACACAGCTAAACGCCACTTAAAAATCATGTTTCCCATTTTCCTAACGTATTGAAACTTTGGAACAGTTTCTCAATTATCCATCAGTACTAACCATCGGGCGTGCCCGTCTGATTCTCCATCTGGTCGTCAGGTTGGTTCGTGACATCGTTGCTGGTGGCTTCACTTTGGGTGGCATCGGCAAGCTCACGGTCATTGGCATCCGTGGACACGGGGATTGAGACGGCGGGCGTGACAGGCAGCTCCAGCTGGAGGAGCTTCGGAGTGGCACAGACAGGTTTGGTGGTGACGGAGGAGGAGGGAGCATCCAGGGAGGGAGTCCAGCGGGGCACGTGGCTTATCCCCTCTTCCTCCAGCTGGTTTAGGTAGAACTCTATGATCTCCTTACCCTGAAGACGAGAGAGGGAGAGAGAGAGACATGGAGAGGGGGGAGGTGGGAGTACGGGGGGAGGAGAGAAAGAGCGACAGAGTGAGGAAAAGGAGAGAGTTAGAGTTACTAATATGGAAGGAGGCTAAATAGGGACTTGGAGCTTATCTTTGTTTACACTGGCTCGGCAAATTGGCTTACATTACATAATAAGAGCCACTTCACACTAGACCTCACCACTCACGGCCCAATGGCATGTCTGCTGTATCAACACTGGATTCCATGGTTGGGCCAGTTCCTTTTCATTTAACTCAATGCAAGAGATTAATTAAATTCACAATACAATTAGGTGATTTAAAAAAAAAATGGGAATGTCAATTCATTTATTGAGTTGAAATAGAGCCTAGTTGGATTCATAATTTTTTGCATGAGGGGAATGTTTGACGTCTGGTGAATTCTCGCCATATGATACATCTGGGTTGTATTCAGTAGGGTGCAACGTACCAATGATAAACGAAAGCCAACATTTCTTATTGGACAAGGTTCAGGTCGTCCCGCTACCTTTCAGTCTGTTTACTTACTGTCAGTGTCTAATGAATATGACCCTGATCAGATCCGGCTCTCACACACACCTTCTTGATACTGCTGGCGTACTGCTTCATGGCTATCTTCTCCACCGTGCTCTCGAAGCCGAAGAACGACTTGATGTCCAGGCTGGCCGACTGCTCGAAACACGTCCAGTCCTCATTCTCAGGGTGGGCCTGCACACACACACACGAAAGAGAAGATACAAGTGTTACCGTGGCAACCACACACGGCAATATGACTGTGCCGAGCGCTGACGCACACTACAAGCCACACATCCTCAGCTGTGTGTGGGAGTGTGTACCGATGACACTACCCACTGGCATTATACCAATACTGACAGGTTGTGCCGTTATATGCCAACAAATATTGATAGTAGGGGGGAATTTTGTGACGGTATCAAGCACAGACAACACATTCACACAGCCTGAGATTGTATCAAAATAGATTTTGTCAGATGACAGTGAGTGCAGTGTGTTAGATAGGACTGGGAGTGTCAGATGTCAGTGAGTGGAGTGTGTTAGATAGGACTGGGAGTGTGTTAGATAGGACTGGGAGTGTGTTAGATAGGATAGGACTGGGAGTGTGTTAGATAGGATAGGACTGGGAGTGTGTTAGATAGGATAGGACTGGGAGTGTGTTAGATAGGACTGGGAGTGTGTTAGATAGGACTGGGAGTGAGTTAGATAGGACTGGGAGTGAGTTAGATAGGACTGGGAGTGAGTTAGATAGGACTGGGAGTGAGTTAGATAGGACTGGGAGTGAGTTAGATAGGACTGGGAGTGAGTTAGATAGGACTGGGAGTGAGAGTGTTGATTGTCAGACACCGCTAGGCAAACCGAGGCAAGTCATACAGTGATCCCTCCGTGACACTATGACTGACAGAGATTATTTTACGATGTAGCTCTCCGGCTAGCTCTGGCGCTGGATACCTGGCTATCTCTGGCTACCAAAATATGTCAGCTTTAGCCAACTTTAGCTCCGTCTAATTGAGCTGCCTAGCCTTGTTAGCACCCGCAGGCTAACTGTAACGGTTCTTCACAAAGCTGCATAGCGGACCTAAAATAGGCCCGCTAGCCTCGTTAGACGCTAATGCAATGTGCTTGACCTCATTAACTCAGAGCGCATTCATTCACCACGGGAGCCTGGTGAGAGTAGCACGGAGGTCAGAGGAGGGAGTGACGCAACACACTGCAGTAGGCCTGGGAGGTGTGAAAGAACTGACTCCAGAACAGTGTGAGAGTGTGTTGAGGCGGAGTGCTGCCGGTAACAATGGGAGGTCTGAATTATTCAGTGGGAAGGAAGCAGCATATGAGAGGCTGGTTGGAACACAGCTTTCTCTGTCTATTTGGAGAGAAGCATTGTGAGTGCATTGGAGGGAAGGGGTTCAGACATAAGTGTGCTGTGGACAACTTGCTTTTACAGGGCTGTGTGTAAGTGTCGCGTGAGATAAGGTGATATAAAACTAAGACTGAAGTGACGCGTGTGTGTGTACTGTAGCTACATATCAGGAGCTGGTTGGAACACCGCTTCATCCGTCCATTTGAAGAGAAATTGTGAATGTATAGGTGTGCTTTCGACAGCTGGCTTCAAAGTGGTTTAACAGGGCTTTACGTGTGTGTGTGTGTGTGTGTGTGTGTGTGTGTGTGTACGCGTTTGACAAATTAAAGCCAAGGCTTAAATCTGTGTTAGCGAATGGACAGGTAGCTTATGTAACCATTCTAACCAAAGCTACAATTTAATGTGTGTGTGTATGGCATGTGTGTGTATGCGCGCGCGTGTGTGTGTGTGTGTAACACACCGAGTAGCTGCAGAGTTCGTGGATGATGACTCTGTTGGAGAAGGTCTCGTTGTGGGACTCGATGTGGAGCGTCCTCTCTCTCTTGTTCAGAGTGTTCTCCTGGCTGAAGTACACATAGTCCACCCCCGCAATCTGCACACAAAAAGGACACTGATGAAACCAGTTGCAGCAAAACTAAAATGGTCAAAAAGGAAAAACGGATACACCCGATTACAAAATGGCCGATGCCTGATTTGGGCGTTTAGGTCTTTTGATTTGGTTTTTTCCCCGTCATGTCAGCTTCGCTTAGAATACAAGCTAAGGATGTTTCAAATGCTACTTCATTTAAACTGTCCCCTGAAAATCTCACTTAAAATGAATATTCTGTTAACTCGTATCCAAATAATGTTGCTGACTCGTCCTATACTCGAATTCGTGGCCAAAGCATGAATTGGAGAAAAACGCTCAAATATCAAACTTGTATCTCAAATAGGCCGTTTAAAAAATGCTTGCTATTTCCTCATAGAACATGTCATCTTCCTGAGGAGGATGAGCTGGCCAATCAGCGATCTACTCACATCAATATTTTGAATGACCGGTATACGGCAACACCACTCTGTGGTTGGGGTAAGCCAACACCATTCCAACACAGAAAATATACTTTTTATACATATTTAATCAAATAAAAAAAATTGGAACGAAAACTATTTCATTCATTTTAAGTAATTCTAGGTCATATTTCATAGAAATCTGGAAACATTGAGCGGAAAATTAAAACATTACTCAAACGGCTTCTGCTTTTGCTTGGCCTTTGGGGTCTAGGCTGTGTTACTGTAAAGCACTTTGTGACAACCCCTGATGTACAAAAGGACTTTAAAAAGTACAAGACTCACGTCAACTGACAATGCTTTATAAATACATTTGATTGGTTGACCGACCAGACTCAAGAGGGAAGTTAGCGACAGGTTAGCCGTACCCGCTTGAGGAGACGAGGGGCGTCCACGTCCAGTTTGCAGCGGCGCTGGACATTGTGTACGGATCCGTCCTCGCTCTCAGTTTCCTCCAACACCTCGCTGTCCACAAACATGGGAATCAGGTGACACGTGGGGAATCGCCTCTCGTAGGCCTGCGAGAGAGACGGAAAGAGAAAGGGTTTTTAAGTGAGGGACTCGTGTGTTTTGGAAACGCAAACTCCTTTTACCGTCCATGTTAATAAAGTTGATTGAATTGAGAGCGAGTGAGACGTATCAGACAAGATATTCTAGCCATTGTATCTCCAACGGTGACATTTCATGAAATAGCCTAGTTCCCAAAATCAACAGTCAGCTGTTCTCATATCTCAAAAAAAAAGTGAGCAAGAGAAAGAAAGTGATAAAAGGTAGACAAGAGGGGTTAGGACAGAGAGAGACAGAGAGAGAGACAAAACACCATTCAGGTCTCCTCAACGCTGCGACCCACACATCCCCTCACTAACATCAACTCGTATCCAATTGTTTCAGCAGCTGGCACACGCGCCAGCAATACACAATGCATCGTTTCATTATCTTGGGATGCAAAATAATAGGCCTAGTAATAACAAGCACAGTAATAAGAAAATCCTAGTAAAAAGGCACCCCAAGGCACAATATATATCAGTAGAATTCTGCTCATAAACCACAACACCACCTAGGTTGCGACCAAAATGGCACCCTAGTCAAAAGTAGTGCACGATGTAGGGATTAGGGTATCATTTCAGACACAGCCCTCGATGTATTGTGCTGCTGAAGACAGCTGTTACGCAACGTAAGGTCCTTGGCCCACAATGAACCTGGCATTGCTTTCATAATGTTTTATTACTGATCCTGGACCAGATTGGCAGGGTTATGTAAGCAGCTAGGGGACATGAGAAGACATGTATGGACAGGTCCCCGATCAGTTTGGAGAGGTGTGGGAGACAAGGTGATGCTCCAGCTAAGTGACACTGCGCTCAGAACAGTCTAGGGACTTGTACACGATGACAGCATCTTTGCTAATTCTAGGCCAAGTCTGTGCCCTGTGTTGTAATAAAGGAACTCATTTGGTCTACTTCTTCTTGGCTGCTCTAGACGCCATTATTTTATTTCATTTTGTGCTGAATGGACAGACTCTTATCCTGGCCCAGTTGGATTCTGCAGTCTGGAGAGAGCGAGCGACTGACCAAGAGAGGAAGGAGAGAGAAAAATGAGGGAAGTGGTCGTTCGGCAATGTGAGGCCACCACCGGGCACAAATCAACCACTTAGTCAAGATGGCTCAGACTGGAAACATACATGTAAAAGCACTCGCCAAAAGCTAAGTAAGAGAGCGAGGTTGGCTGTGTTCATCAGTTCTACTGGAGCAAGATGTCCTCGTCCTTGGGTTCAGCTCAGGTCCTCTAAAACCAGTGTTCTCCAATCCTTTTCATACCAGGGACTCGCAAGCTATGGCTTTTCCTTTTTGGGGCCACAGACTGGAGGTTGAGAAACACCCCTGAAGCCTAAACATGGGCCTTGTCATATAACTGTAATAAAGGGCTAGAGCTTACCCTGCTAAAAATGGGACCGGTATTCAGGCCGGGGTGTGAGGCCATGAGCAAACCAGGCTAAGTAGGGGCTTTGGAAATTGGCAATACCTGCACCCCCCATTCTTTGTAGCTCCAGTCAGCATGAAACCAGACTGCCTAATAACACTGCCAGGGCTGTTTGCCTGCGTCCCCAATGGCAATATATTCCCTAAAGTGCTAAAATAGTGCACTTTATAGGCAATAGGGTGCCATTTGAGACACAAACATTGAGCTGTGCCCACTATAATCATGCTGAGTTCTGTTTTTCTCTCTGGTCTAGAACAGAGGCTCTCAGAGGCGTACAGTCAGCACTATGGCAGGAGTAAACACGGTGTTTGGTGTTCGCCCATCCAAACAGGCTACTGCATCAACATCAACAAAATGACCTCAACGGCGCTAAACATCACATGAAGGGGCAGGCCAAATACAACAAACAGAATTCTTCACACCCAACAACATACCTCAACACAAAACAGACTGTTATATATATAACAACGTCAATCATCATGCCCAATAACAACAATTCACACCACAGACTGCACAAACAAAGCAAACATTTCTTGGTAAATCCATTTCAATTCAAATCACTTTGACAGCACCCCTTTTGATTTGAACAAAACACCCCGTAAATATTTGCCCATTGTAGAAGTGCTCAGAAAGTGACGTGATGGATCTGAATGCCAAGAGATAAAGGTGATCAAATTTGAGGCATTTTGCATACCCCACCATACCATGAGACATCCATGTCTTCATCACTGGGAAAGATAAACAGTTGAGATTGATATTTAAAAGCTCACAAAACAGGGTTGTCAACCTATTTGATCATTTCTGGAGAGAGAAAAAAAACATTTTTCTTACATATTGGCATATGTTCCAGGTTAAACACTATTTTGCATCCAAGGTTTTTTGTGTTGTGCCCGTTATGGGTTGAATACAGGGTGGGTGTTGATAAATGTACTAAAAAGGGAACAAAAATGGACATTTCTACTTTCAAAATGGTAACAAAAAGATGGTTGGAGGTCCACACATCAGAGGACGTTGACTTGAATGGGAATATCTGGTCATTTAAATTATACTGTTAAATCTTCCATAGCAAACCTATTGAAAATCATAGAAATATCGATAATAGAACAGTCATGACCATTTAAGTTGACATTTGACAGTGGGTGGAATGATGGACATTTCTGTGGCTAAATTGCAGTGGTCTGAAGAGATAGGTCCATTTTATGAATTCTATGATTCATTACGCCCACCTCTGTATTCAAGAGCATGTTGTCTCAACCGATGGCAGGCACAACACAAAAACCTCAGATGATATGAAATAGGGTCTAAGCTACAAAATATAATTTGAAAATATTACACAAGGTTTAAAAATGAATATTTCCATACATCTATTTCATGAAATAATAAAATAGTTTGATATCACTGTTAGCTTTTAAAAGATATCAAACTCAACATTTTTCATTTTTCCATTTTTTTTGTGGCTGTTTCGATATGAAATGCAAAAAAACTTAATCTCCAAAATGTGTTGGCATTAAGGTCCAAAAAGTCATTTTATGACCACTTCTTCCATGGGCAAACACACATGGAAATGTGTTTTAATTAAAAGGGATGCAGTCAAAAAGTGATTGAAACCAAATGGATTTACCCTTATGTCAAACATGACGTTTGACCAAAAACAAGGAAGGCCAAAGACATGTAACTGCCAAACTAAAAGGAAACCCCAACATAGTGTCTTAATAGAGGGGGCACCACGAGTCAGAACAGCTTCAATGCACCTTGGCATAGATTCTTACAAGTGTCTGGAAATCTATTGGAGGGACTCGACACCCTTCTTCCACGAGAAATTCCATCATTTGGTGTTTTGTTGATGGAAAACCCTGTCTCAGGCACCACTCCAGAATCTGTGTTCAATTGGGTTGAGATCTGGTGACAGAGGGCTATGGCATACGTTTTACAATCGTTTTCATGCTCAAACTCTGTGGATGGGTGCATAGCCCTGGTTACCAAAGTAATGGCCTGCCCAGCATTTTTATACATGACACTAATCATGATGGGTTGTTAATTGCTTAATTAACTCAGGAACCACACCTGTGTGGAACCAAGTACTTTAATTATAAGCCTACTTTGTATCCCTCATTTACTCAAAAGTGCTTGATTTATTTTGGAGGTTAGATGTAGATAAGAGTCAACATACCCCCAATGTTAAACAAAGGTCACATGACAAAGGAAAACAAACTCCACAATGAATAGGGAAGCAAAACAGGAATTGTAAAAGGCCATGATAGTGACTATTTAAACAGAGACACACAAGTCACAACACCACTCAAGCCAGGACTCCGTGTTCTGACTCAGGGGGAAGAGCTGACTTTCAGATCAGTGAGGGAAAACCAAGTGCCTTCTAAACATGTTGCAGAGTATACCTTATAGTGGTTTTTAGCGGTAACCCAAAGACAATGTACTAGTTTATTGAAGGTGTCACATGATGCTTGAGACGCCCTCGAGATACAGGTCAAATCAATCCGGGATGCCTCTTCCAAACAGGAAATTACCTACTTATTACATATCAAAAGGCCCGAGTGACATCACCGAAACTCAAATACCACATTTGCAAGCATGACTCGATGTTTTGTCACAGCTGAGCACATGCTCAAACATCCAAAACTCGCAAGGGCGACTGGGTCAATATTTAGGCCTTAGGCTGTCTAATATTGACAAAGCATCATGGTGCTATAAAAAAGTCAATTCAAGATAAGGGTGTCTTAAAGTCACGTAAGAAGTGTGTCACGCTCGGCGTTGACAGGTGACAAGAGGAAGACGAGGACATGTTCCAATACTCTGACATGGTCTCCTTCCTTGTTTCATATCCATCATTAATGCTTATCGGTGAAATGGCTGGATGGTTTCTCCACATGTTGCTTTGACTTCTATCAGAGGTTGTGTATTGTGACGGCAAGGAAGGTGGAAATATTTAAGGATGTTCAAAAGATTAAACAGTAATTTGGACAAAGGCCTAGTCAGTCACACGAGCCACCGCCCCATTGCCACATGATTCTAGTGGTTAGAGCGTTGGGTCAGTAACCGGAAGGTTGCTGGATCGAATCCCTGAGCTCACAAGGTAAAAATTAAAAAAAATAAACTGTTGTTCTGTCCCCGAGCAAGGCAGTTAACCCACACCGAAGATGTGGATGTCGATTACGGCAGGCCCCCCGCACCTCTCTGATTCAGAGGGGCTGGGTTAAATGCGGAAGACACATTTCAGTTGGACAACTGACTAGGTATCCCCCTTTCCCAATGGGTTCTATAACTGAACTGACTGATTGATACAAACAGAGCTACAGGCAGTCAAATGCAGCAGTTAATCCAAACAGATCCAACTGATGGAGCTCCAACACAGCACGGAAAAATATTGATTGGATTGCCTCCAGCGCAACCCTTCCCTGGAGCAGATTAGGCTAGCTGTCAAAAAAAAAAGGAAAAGAGAAAATATTGGACTAAATTGGCTATATGAGGGTGTACAAATAAGCACAAAAGCATGTGTGTGTGTGTGTGTGTGTGTGTGTGTCAGCTCAGGTCTCCATAGCTACAGGATACACTAAAGGATAGGCAGGCCAAGTGTGTGAGTAACATTCCCAGGAATTTAGCTCGGATGTTTATAGGATCACTTTCCAGACATGCATGGGGGAAATATCAAAACAATACACAATACCTAATCCTTTCCAGGAAATAGAAAACAGGCCTTCTTCCTTTAGGAAAGGATAGTAAGACTCTGGGCATGGAAGACTGGAAGAGGAACTATTTCTTAGTGTTTTCAGGAAGGGGAACAGAGGACACGTTGGAATGGAAAGCAAGGAAGTGAAAACAGTGGGAATAAATTAGTCGGGTGGAAAAGGAACCACATGATATTATTCAAGAATATTTCCAGACTAGAGGAGACTAGATGGTGTGTGAGTGTGGCTTTGAAAGAGGCTGGTCTTTAGAAATGGAAGGACACTGGCCAAGGTCAGGCTGCTGGAGCTGATGTGTGGGCGTGTGACTGCCTCAGTGTTGCCGCAACGTTCGTCGCTAGCAGTAATAATGTTTGTGTGTGTGAGAGACTGTGTGTGTGTTGGTCAAGGAAATTGACTTGCCCTGCGATGGTCAATGACCACTGGACCTCAGTGTGTTTATGAGACCTGTTTCCACTATGTGTGTGTGAAAGAAGGAGTAGAGTAGACTCCTGTTGCTTGGGGCGGAGCAGCCCGTCTGCACGGCGCACACACATATATATCATCCTCACAACAATTACATCAGCTCTAATTAAGCTAAGGTTTGCTCTGAGATCAGTTCTTCACCCTGCCTGGCAATCAGCAGAGATCTAGCCGACACTGAGAACTGACTCTAGATCAGATGACAGGATCTGATTAAGAGCTTTAAAAAAAATGGCCAACGCAGACAGGCCCTACTACAATCTGAGATCAGATATCTAGTCCTACACTCTCGCTAAAACACACACACACGGAGGGAATATGGATGCAATTGCATAGTGCTGACGTAGCCTAATGGTTAAATCAATAGACAGTAATGTCGGGACCCACGGCTTATATCAACACACTGTTTAGTGTGACGATACCACAGTGCCGGTGTTACTGAAAGAAATGGTCACAGTTGCAAGGGACATCATCTCAAACGCAATTGAAATGGACTCCAGTGGACTTCCTAGTTAGGTGCGAATGTCGTCTCGTCTCCGGACTGCATCAGCATTGCTGCGTAACAACAAGAGCCAACAGGACGTCCCTATATTTCTAACAGCCGTTTAACGGCGACAAGGAGGACCTTTTGGTGAGGGGCCGCTTTTGAGATGAAGACATTTGATGAGGGGGGCTTGGTTGCCGCGCAATATCAAAACAAGAGGAAAAAACAAAGGCATTTAGAAGTTCGTGATAGGGCCGGAACATTCTTTTTGCTGTTGACGAAACTTGAGGTATTTGGAGAGTTCGGTTACATACGGAGCTCTTTGGTCCAACAGACCTACACAAGTCTTCAGGTGACATGCCATAGTAATATTTGAAATTAGAACCCCCTCCTTTTTTAACTTTCCCTGTAGCCATTATTCCATTTCTCTTCTCTTTTTCCAGCACAAAGTGGATTGAATTCAGGGCAAGGCCCACCCACACACACACACTTTGTAAACAGAGGAACAAAAGGAGCATTATTGTGTTAGCTTGCGGCACTATTCTGGAAAGTACTGCACTGCCAATGCCAGGCCTGGATGCCAGGGGCTTGCTGTGTTGCTGCCTATGATGGCAGTGATCAATGGACGCATTGAGTGTGTTTGAAACGGTACCCTATTCCCTATATAGTGCACCACTATTGAACATGGCCCAGGGTTCCATGACGGTTCAATATGTTCTTAAGCAGGACTGTAGGGTGGCGGCATGTGTCAGAGTGTCACATGCAGGTGGACGGTACAGTGGCTATTGATGAGACTGACTGGGTCATGTCTACTGACCGTCATGTCTACTGACCTAGCTGGCAGAGAGGATGGTGTGTGTGTGTTGGTAAAATAACCACTTGACCCCAGAGTGTATGTAACGCCTGTGGCTGGGTCCTGTGCTGCTGCTATGCAGTCCAACTGGCAATACTTAGGGCACCTCATCCACTGGCATTTAGGCTGAAATATGGCACATAGTTCCACATCTATTCAAGAGAGATGAAGATCTCTCACACACACACACACACGACTGCCTGGTGCAGGCTGCACCAAATGTAATGTGTGTGTGTGTGTGTGGGGGATCCTCATGGTTTTTAATTTTCAGAGTTTAGCCAGAAAAGCCATAAAGTCAAAAGTAGGTCACAGCGGAGCACTGGGAGAGAGACGGGGATAAAATCTACTGAGTGAGCAGTTTGAGAGACCGCTGTGTTCCAGACTGTTCTGAATGGTCGAAATGCTAAGAAAATATTGGTTTTGTGCAAGTGCAGACTTGGTAAGTCTCACAAAAATAGGTTAATTATTACTTATTTTTTACTTGATCCTAATTGTCTTAATACTCCTGAGTGACTCCCTTTCCTCGTCTCCGCTCCTGTGAGTACTGAACAGGGCAGGATATATTTCATAAACCATCACATCCTTTAGTTTTAGTGGTCAAGGAAAGGAGATGAGGAAGGAAGCCATTACAAGCTATTGAGAGACAGCCCTAGGGACTTTAAGGATCCCTTTGAGTATTCCTATTACATTTCTATGGTTTGTCCTTTCTGTAGGCAGTGTAGAATAGCCTACATCCCCTTTAAGTGGCAAACTCCTGCCAGGTGTCATGGCCTCCATTTACAGTCTTTTCACTGCTCACCAAAACCGGTTTCCTTAGGCTACTTCACTTGTTAATATCCTGGTTGTATCCCACACTCATAATCACAATGCTAAGTAGCTACAGAGTTTAACTGCAGTATTCAGTATGGTGCAACAAGCACCAGGACTGTACAGCACACTCAAGAAGATTGCGTTTCCGTGGGGAGGTGTGTAGGGGTGAAAACTATTAGAACTATTTGAATAGCTCCATAGCTAGCCTAAGCTCTGTATAGGGCAGCTACTTAGTACCCACCACCACCCCACTCTACAGCTCTCATCAACACAGAGGGTATTGTCAGGACAGAATCCTTGGCTCTGCCAAGGACGGTATAGTGGGCATGGGCCCCCTTTCTGGGAATGCAGTCGGCATGAGATGGTGTGTGTGAGTGAGTGAGAGGACCGAGGAGAGCAGAGGAAGCCCATCTGTCAAACACTCTTGCCATAAAAACAGGAAATGCTGAGCTAAAAGTACACACTTACTGTGCCACGACCAGGCTGGCATTTGGAGGCCACTGCCAACGTGACATACACAAAGCTAATGTGTTGCCCCGTAATGCTACAAATGGTTCTACCTCTGCAACATAAAGTAGTCCTTATATTTAACCAACGGAGTTGGGCTACTAGAAAAAGAGGTGTCAGGGCAGAATGAGAAGGTCCCGATTGATAGTGGTTCATAGCCTACATTTTGTCTGCCACCACAGCATTTCCTGATGCTGACTACTGCATTAAACATACCAGTCTGGTTGTTGGTATTAGGCTACATGGCATGTTATTGACTGGAAATTCCTGAAATGAGAAACTTACTTAATCAACTAATATATTAAAACTACCATCTTCATCAACTTTTATAAGTAGACAATATCATATCAGTGACTGTAAAGGGAACACATCTTGAATGAGCAGTGCTGCAGGTTCATTGATTGTAATGGGAAATACTGTAAGTATCAAATCTTTATTGCCTGGCTATGGACACATTGACCTGCACCCTCATTGACTGTGGCAGGAAACAAGAAACACTGGCATCTACATTGAAGTTTGAGAAATAATGTCTTCCTAACCCCTTTGACTATATACAGTGCCTTCGGAAAGTATTCAGACCCCTTGACTTTTTATACACTTTGTTGTTACAGCCTTATTCTAAAATTGATTTTAATAAAACATCCTCAGCAATCTACCCCCATAATGACAAAGTGAAAAGATGTTCAGAATGTTTTGCAAATGTATTAAAATGAAAAATAAAACAGAAATACCTTATTTACAAAAGTATTCAGATCATTTGCTATGAGACTCAAAATTGAGCTCAGGTGCATCCTGTTTCCATTGATCATCCTTGAGATGTTTCTACAACTTGGAGTCCACCTGTGGTACACACTTGTCTATATAAGGTCCCACAGTTGACAGTGCATGTCAGAGCAAAAACAAAGCCATGAGGTCAAAGGAATTGCTCGTAGAGCTCAGAGACAGGATTGTGTTGAGGCAAAAATCTGGGGAAGTGTACCAAAAGATTTCTGCAGCATTGAAGGTCCCCAAGAACACATTGGCCTCCATTCTTAAATGGAAGAAGTTAGAAACCACCAAGACTCTCCCTAGAGCTGGCGGCCCGGCCAAACTGAGCAATCGGGGGAGAAGGGCCTTGGTCAGGGAGGTGACCAAGAACCTGAAGGTCACTCTGACTGAGCTCCAGAGTTCCTCTGTGGAAATGGGAGAACCTTCCAGAAGGACAACCATCTCCGCAGCACTCCACCAATAAGGACTTTATGGTAGAGTGGCCAGACGGAAGCCACTCCTCAGTAAAAGGCACATGAAAGCCCGCTTGGAGTTTGCCAAAAGCCACCTAAAGATTATCAGACCAAATCGGAAACCATATTCTCTGGTCTGATGAAACCAAGATATAACTCTTTGGTCTGAATGGCATCAAGTCTGGAGGAAACTGTCTGGCACCATCCCTACAGTGAAGCATGGTGGTGGCAGCATCATGCTGTGGGGATGTTTTTCAGCAGCAGGGACTGGGAGACTAGTCAGGATTGAGGGAAAGATGAACGGAACAAAGTACTGAGAGATCCTTGATGAAAACCTGCTCCAGAGCACTCAGGAACTCAGACTGAGGTGAAGGTTCACCTTCCAACAGGACAACAACCCTAAGCACACAGCCAAGACAATATAGGAGTCTCTGAATATCCTTGAGTGGCCCAGCCAGAGCCCGGACTTAAACTCAGTCTGAAAATAGATGTGCAGCAAAGCTCCCCCTCCAACCTGACAGGGCATGAGTGGATCTGCAGAGAAGAATGGGAGAAACTCCCCAAATACAGGTGTGCCGAGCTTGTAGCGTGATACCCAAGAAGACTTGAGGCTGTAATCGCTACCAAAGGGTGCTTAAAGTACTGAGTAAAGGGTCTGAAAACTTATGTAAATGTGATAATGTTTTATATTTTAAATAAATTAGCACATTTAAAATTAAAAAGCATTGTTATTATGGGGTATTGTGTGTAGATTGAGGGGGGGGGAAATGATTTAATCAATTTTAGAATAAGCCTGTAACCTAACAAAATGTGGAAAAAGTCAAGGGGTCTGAATCGTTTCCGAAGGCACTGTATGGCCAGCGCTGCACCTCCATTGACTTACAGGAAACACATATCCCTGGCATCTTTATTGATGGCTGAGGGCATCTTCCCATCCCCATTAACTAGTTAAAAGGAAACAATATGGCATCTTCACTGACAGCTATTGGAAACTGGACCTCTTTTCATAATGTCTTCCCATCCTCACTGGCTGTGGTGCATCTCCATTGCCTGTATTAGTGAATGGTGCAGAGGCTGCATTGAGCATGTCATCATTGCTTCCTGGAAATAAAGGCTGCTGTGTCAGGAGGCTATGGGCTGTGAAGCGTGGGACAACGAGGAAGACCGGGGGGGAGCAGGGCGCGAGTGATGTGGTCTACTGCGTCAGAGAGAATTAACGGCACAGGAGGAGAGTGTGTTCCTGCGTATTCACTTACACAGTATGGGGGGGAGGGACTCACACACTGTACATATAGCCTAGCCTAGATACTGGTATACAGTCGTGGCCATAAGTTGAGAATGACACAAATATAAATTTTCACAAAGTCTGCTGGCTCAGTTTGTATGATGGCAATTTGCATATACAGAATGTTATGAAGAGTGATCAGATGAATTGCAATTAATTGCAAAGCCCCTCTTTGCCAAGCAAATGAACTGAATCCCCAAAACACAATTCCACTGCATTTCAGCCCTGCCACAAAAGGACCAGCTGACATGTCAGTGATTCTCTCGTTAACACAGGTGTGAGTGTTGACGAGGACAAGGCGGGTGCTTGGAATCATTGTTCTTCTGTCAACTATGGTTATCTGCAAGGAAACACGTGCCGTCATCATTGCTTTGCGCAAAAAGGGCTTCACAGGCAAGGATATTGCTGCCATATAGGTTGCACCTAAATCAACCATTTATCAGATCATCAAGAACTTCAAGGAGAGCGATTCAAATTGTTGTGAAGGCGGCTTCAGGGCACCCAAGAAAGTCCAGCAAGTGCCAGGACCATCTCCTAAAGTTGATTCAGCTGTGGGATCGGGGCACCACCAGTACAGAGCTTGCTCAGGAATGGCAGTAGGCAGGTGTGAGTGCATCTGCACGCACAGTGAGGCGAAGACTTTTGGAGGATGGCCTGGTGTCAAGAAGGGCAGCAAAGAAGCCACTGATATTCTGCAGAAGGTACAGGGATTGGACAGACTGCTGAGGACTGGGGTAAAGTCCTTTTCTCTGATGAAGCCCCTTTCCGAATGTTTGGGGCATCTGGAAAAAAGCTTGTCCGGAGAAGACAAGGTGAGCGCTACCATCAGTCCTGTGTCATGCCAACAGTAAAGCATCCTGAGAGCATTCATGTGTGGGGTTGCTTCTCAGCCAAGGGAGTGGGCTCACTCACAATTTCGCCTAAGAACACAGTCACGAATAAAGAAATGGTACCAACACATCCTCCGAGAGCAACTTCGCCCAACCATCCCAGAACAGTTTGGTGACGAACAATGCCGTTTCCAGCATGATGGAGCACCTTGCCATAAGGCAAAAGTGATAACTAAGTGGCTCGGGGAACAAAACATTGATATTTTGGGTCCATGGCCAGGAAACTCCCCCGACCTGAATCCCATTGAGAACTTGTGGTCAATCCTCAAGAGGCGGGTGGACAAACAAAAACCTATAAATTCTGACAAACTCCAAAAATTGATTATGCAAGAATGGGCTGCCATCAGTCAGGATGTGGCCCAGAAGTTAATTGACAGCATGCCAGGGCAGATTGCAGAGGTCTTGAAAAAGAAGGGTCAACACTAAATATTGACTCTTTGCATCAACTTCATGTAATTGCCAATAAAAGCCTGACACTTTTATTTAATTTTTTTATTTACCTTTTTAACAAGGCAAGTCAGTTAAGAACAAATTCTTATTTCCAATGACTGCCTAGGAACAGTAGGTTAACTGCCTGTTCAGGGGCAGAACGACAGATTTGTACCTTGTCAGTTCAGGGATTTGAACTTGCAAATCTGCTCTAACCACTAGGCTACCCTGCCACCCCTTATGAAATGCTTGTAATTATACTTCGGTATTCCATAGTAAAATCTGAAAAAATTATCTAAAGACACTGAAGCATCAAACTTTGTGGAAATCAATGTGTGTCATCCTCAAACCTTTTGGCCACAACTGTACAATACATATGTACACACACACACAGTATGGGAATATGTAGGTCAATCATATTCCTATGAACGTCACACTGGCTCCCTATGTCTGCAGTGAGTCACAGACTGCACCATGTTGGTGCAGCAGAATACGCAAATGGTCAACTGTGTGACGTGTGTAGGGATGGGTATCGTTAAGATTTTAATGGTATTACTACTCTTACCGATACTGCACTTTAACGCTACTTATTGGTTCCTCTTGTTATTAAAAAAACAAACAAAAAACAGAAACAAATTAATAACAGAATTAACATTGCTTTATTTTCTGAAATGTAAAACAAAAATTAAGCAATTATTTACAGCAAAAGAAACAGCAATGTTTTGAACAAATTACTATTATAGACGAATGTTGTGACGATAGAAATGTATAACAAATTAAATAAACAATATTTTCCTGCAAAAGACAATACAGAGGTATAGAGCAACACGGGTGGGGCATGCAGGTAGACTAAAAGACAATACAGTGGTATAGAGCAACACGGGTGGGGCATGCAGGTAGACTAAAAGACAATAGTGGTATAGAGCAACACGGGTGGGGCATGCAGGTAGACTAAAAGACAATACAGTGGTATAGAGCAACACGGGTGGGGCATGCAGGTAGACTAAAAGACAATACAGTGGTATAGAGCAACACGGGTGGGGCATGCAGGTAGACTAAAAGACAATACAGTGGTATAGAGCAACACGGGTGGGGCATGCAGGTAGACTAAAAGACAATACAGTGGTATAGAGCAACACGGGTGGGGCATGCAGGTAGACTGTAAAAGACAATACAGTGGTATAGAGCAACACGGGTGGGGCATGCAGGTAGACTAAAAGACAATACAGTGGTATAGAGCAACACGGGTGGGGCATGCAGGTAGACTAAAAGACAATACAGTGGTATAGAGCAACACGGGTGGGGCATGCAGGTAGACTGTAAAAGACAATACAGTGGTATAGAGCAACACGGGTGGGGCATGCAGGTAGACTGCAAAAGACAATACAGTGGTATAGAGCAACACGGGTGGGGCATGCAGGTAGACTAAAAGACAATACAGTGGTATAGAGCAACACGGGTGGGGGCAGGTAGATGCAGGTAGACTGACTAAAAGACAATACAGTGGTATAGAGCAACACGGGTGGGGCATGCAGGTAGACTGTAAAAGACAATACAGTGGTATAGAGCAACACGGGTGGGGCATGCAGGTAGACTAAAAGACAATACAGTGGTAAGAGCAACACGGGTGGGGCATGCAGGTAGACTGTAAAAACAATACAGTGGTATAGAGCAACACGGGTGGGGCATGCAGGTAGACTGCAAAAGACAATACAGTGGTATAGAGCAACACGGGTGGGGCATGCAGGTAGACTGCAAAAGACAATACAGTGGTATAGAGCAACACGGGTGGGGCATGCAGGTAGACTAAAAGACAATACAGTGGTATAGAGCAACACGGGTGGGGCATGCAGGTAGACTGTAAAAGACAATACAGTGGTATAGAGCAACACGGGTGGGGCATGCAGGTAGACTGTAAAAGACAATACAGTGGTATACAGCAACACGGGTGGGGCATGCAGGTAGACTGTAAAAGACAATACAGTGGTATAGAGCAACACGGGTGGGGCATGCAGGTAGACTGTAAAAGACAATACAGTGGTATAGAGCAACACGGGTGGGGCATGCAGGTAGACTGTAAAAGACAATACAGTGGTATAGCGCAACACAGGTGGGGCATGCAGGTAGACTTTAAAAGACAATACAGTGGTATAGAGCAACACGGGTGGGGAATGCAGGTAGACTGCAAAAGACAATACAGAGGTGTCGAGCAACACGGGTGGGGAATGCAGGTAGACTGTAAAAGACAATACAGAGGTGTCGAGCAACACGGGTGGGGAATGCAGGTAGACTGTAAAAGGACTAACAGTTCTTAACAGTTCTTCTGGAGAAAGAGCAACATATTTCCTTGTCTGGCAGAAGTCAGGACCACTCCTGGCTTATTGTGTTCCGTGCAGTCGAAAAAACCCTCTCGCTAGGGGTGGAGGAGACTTGAGCACAGAGTAGCTCTCTTCTCCCACCACCACTACATCACAGGATCTTCAGCCATGGGGATGGGAGGCAGGCCTTTGTAGAGCTCCACTTCTAGGTCAACACGCTCGATGAGGGTGAGGGACGAGGAGTCCTGTTGGATCGTCAACCTCAACTCCCTGTCCTCCTCTGAGAACAGCTCTCCCAAGGCACTCCTTGTTTTGTACAATAGAGGGACTGTCTCCTCCATTTCCTCTCCTTCAGACTCCTCCTCCTGTTGCTCTGTGTCTGTCTGCTCCGGCTCCTCTGACAGCCCTGTTTTACACTGCCCTGGTGTGGAGGACCACCTGTTTTACACTGCCCTGGCTTGTGTAGTGCATTGTAACAGTGAGATAGTGGTCCTGACAGTGGCTGGGCCACCCGTCTGACGTGATGGCCAGCTGATCGTTTTCATGTGTTGAATTATCATTATTGAATTGTTGTTGTGTATTGTATTGTGGAGTGATGGGACTAACATAGAACCCTTTTACACTACTATATCCTAAACAGGAATACAACTCTATAGACTGACAGACTGTTACCTAAAGCCCTTGGACTCCTGTTGCAAAGGGGTGTAGGCCTTTCATTATGAACTTGGATTTGCAAGGTGGCACTCATTCACCCTCTCCTCAGTCATCCTCCCACTAGCCGCCAGCGTGAAGGGGCTGTGGGCTTGTCTTTGGCTTGGACCAGCGGTATTAGAGGGAGGAGTGGGTTGGTTCATTGTAGCTGCAACTTTAACAAACAAGTTGCAAAATCTTTAAAAATGGGTGATTGAATATCTGAACGCACCCATAGCTAAACAATCAGCTGGCTAATGGTTCCTTTTAATCATGAACCCATGTTCTCAATCTAGTTAACTCTGTGTGGGCTCTATGCTGCTAGCATACATACCCAACTTAGATCGGGCAACGAGAAATGAACCACGAGCTAGTCAGTCAAACTGTGCTTTTCTCTGCCTGGTACATGATGTACTTTAGATGTTTGGACAGATTGCTCGTGTTTCCGCCCTTACAAGCAAAAGTCTTGTTGCACTTGTGGCAACGAGCATTGTCAGCATTGACTCTGGCGAAGTGTAACCACACTTTTGAGCGTTTAGTTCTCTCCGCCATCGTCACTAATTAAGAGCAGGGTCTTTGTGTGCGTATGCTGTAGCGTGTGAGAGAGACAGGCTCCGCGCCAGAGATCTCTCTCTTCTGGATTGGGAAGAGCTAAAAATGCATCAAAGACGAATGTCTTCATCTTATCGCAAATCAGAAACGGTTGGTGAGATAAAAATGGGCCAGATAACGTTTTAGGTTAGCAACAATAAATAGGACATGTACCGAAATCAGAACCGACAACATCGGAGCTTATCGATACTATGGTCTTTCATAATTTAGCCCCGGGGCCAGCTTAATACCAGGTTTCGGTACCCATCCCTAGATGTGTGTGTGTGTGTGTGTGTGTGCCACTGCTGCTAGAGCGAGGCGGTGGAGTGGGGGAGGGCTGTCGTCGCAGCATCTCAACCTTGTCCTGTGATAAGTGAAACAGATCAGGATAATTCTCACAGGCCCGAGTCAGTTGGTAGAAACCCAGGCCCAGAGTCAGTCTTTCATCATTGCTGCCTCACAGAGCAGAGGGCTTCTCTAGGGGCTATAACCAGTCTCTGGCAGACACAGAACTGTGTCCGACGAAGTAAATTACACTCCGCAGGCGGATGCTGCTCGCTGACAGACGCATTCACAAAGTGTGTGAAGGAACAATTCTGAAGCAAAAGATTTTGGCATGACTCCAGCCACAGGGGAGAAGGCAACTCTCTGCATAATGCATAAACAACTCACATCACAGAGAATGGAAATACTGTAGGCAATATGTAAAGAGTTCAAGTTTCCCAAAACCTCAATTAAAACACCTCTAGCCTAACCCAAAAGAACGCGAAAAATGGCTCCGTCTTGCAAAACAATTCTCATTAGCGCAGTAAGTGCACTTGAATTCCCATTAGCTCACTAGGTTAACATAGGAATGAATCAGCTGTACGTAGCCTACTACTGTTGAAATCCTAATGACAAAAGCCTGAAACGGGATGAAGCTGGACAGGATGCATTGAGAGAATAAATGGACAATCTCCAGGCTTAGGGTGTATAGGAGATGGTAAAGAGATTAGAACAACACATTTAGAGATAGAGATCAGCTATAGCACCCCAGGTGAGAATGTTGCGACAGCTGAAATAGTCTAGATCTGGGATGGAGGAAGTGGGATGAAGGAATGGGGTCAAGACATGGCAGGATGAGGACGAGGGATGGGATGGCTGCCCCGTCATACTGAATTGTTCTTCTATACCGGGCCAGAGACAGACAGAGACGGAGCACAGCTGGCCAAGTCAGCAACCTAGTTTAGAAATAGGGCCTTGGAGGAAAACAGATCCACCTGTAGTGAGTAAAGGCGAAAGGACAGGTTGTGAGGTTAACGCAATCTAGTCTGACTGGTCTTCAGGTTTCAAATTATATTTCCATTGGCCCGGGGTGATGTGTGTTGGATCTGCAATCTGCTTGATTTCATAACAAAATGTTTGTGTGATCATCTCCAATGTTTCTTCTCCTTGGCTGTAGGTTCATCCCTGAAAGGATGCGATGAGGCTTTGAAAATGCAGTACACACAGTGAAAACAGTACTATAGGGACAGAAGCTCAGAGGGACAACCAAGCGTGGCAGGCCTATTTGATTACGCTGCCCATAGGCCAGACTTGCTGCACTGTTGGCACACCTTTACACTGAGGCCAAACATCCCACAGAGAGAAAGTAAGAAAAGTGGAGAGAGAGAGAAATAGAGGAGTGAGAAACAGAAGTGACAAGGAGAGGGGGGAAAGTAAGAAAGAGCGAGGTTACGCAGACCGCTGACGACACACTGCACAGTGGGGAAAGAGAAACAGAGAAGGTGAAAAGGAGAGATGGTCCAGGGAGAAAGGACAGAGAGAGGAAAGATGGAGAGGGAATTGGAACCAGTTGACCGATATCTGCTCTGTCCAGCGGTTGCCAAGAGCAGTTTGTTATCCTCATAATGAGCTGGTTACATACACAGTTACTGCATATATAGACTCTTCGTCTTCGTAGCCAATCCAACACCCAGTGTTGCCTTGGCGCAAGGGGAGTCGAGTGCCCTCAACCCTCGAGTGAAATCTAAACCCTCTCTACAAAAGTTCTTTATATTTCACAATATATAGGCCTAGACATGGCCTCTACCTAAAGATTCCACATATAATACTGTATAAATTCAAGCCTCATTTTGTGAGGTAGAGGGGTCAGAATTCTTGTCAGGTGGACATACAACACTCCTTCCGTGGCCTCCAACTGCTCTTAAATGCATGCTTTTCAACCGTTCGCTGCCCGCACCCGCCCGCCCGACTAGCATCACCACCCTGGACGGTTCCGACCTAGAATATGTGGACAACTATAAATACCTAGGTGTCTGGTTAGAGTGTAAACTCTACTTCCAGACTCATATTAAAACATCTCCAATCCAAAATCAAATCTAGAATCGGCTTTCTATTTCGCAACAAAGCCGACTTCACTCACACCGCCAAACATACCCTAGTAAAACTGACTATCCTACCGATCCTCGACGATGTCATCTACAAAATAGCTTCCAATACTCTACTCAGCAAACTGGATGAAGTATATCACAGTGCCATTGATTTTGTTACCAAATCACCTTATACCAGCCACTACTGCAACCTGTATGCTCTAGTCGTGTGGCCCTCGCTACATATTCGTCGCCAGACCCACTGGCTCCAGGTCATCTATAAGTCTATGCTAGGTAAAGCTCCACCTTATCTCAGTTCACTGGTCACAATAACAACACCCAACCGTAGCACATGTTCCAGCAGGTATATCTCACTGATCATCCCCAAAGCCAACACCTCATTTGGCCGCCTTTCCTTCCAGTTCTCTGCTGTCAGTGACTGGGACAAATTGCAAAAATGGCTGAAGTTGGATACTTATTTCCCTCACCAACTTTAAACATCAACTATCAATGATCAGCTAACCGATCACTGCAGCTGTACATAGTCCATCTGTAAATAGCCCACCCAATCTACCTACCTCATCCCCATACTGTTTTTATTTGATTTACTTTTCTGCTCTTTTGCACACCAGTATCTCTACTTGCACATTATCATCTGCTCATTTATCACTCCAGTGTTAATCTGCTAAATTGTAATTATTCGCTCCCTATGGCCTATTTATTGCCTACCTCCTCATGCCTTTTGCACACACTGTATATAGACTTTCTTTTTCTACGGTGTCATTGACTTGTTTATTGTGTTATTGGCTTGTTTATTGTTTACGCCATGTGTAACTGTGTTGTTGTCTGTGTCACACTGCTTTGCGTTATCTCGGCCAGATCCCAGTTGTAAATGAGAACTTGGTGAATGGTGAATTATTATTATTATAATTTTTTAAATAATCTAGTTTAAATTATATCGTCATAATTCTATAGGTTCTGAGGTTTCTACAGCCATGCCTCTAATGCACTTTCTGTCAGTGTAGAATCATAGTGAAGAGATAGGCTACAGTCGCTTCAGAAAGTATTCATACTATAGCCTGAATTCAAAATGGATCTTCACACAATACCCCGTGAGGACAAAGTGAAAACATGTTTTTACATGTCATTTTTCTACTTAATTCACTAGTGCCATGGAAATCGCATCAGCAGTCTATAGTAGTCTGTAGTCTGTAGCCACACAGCTGCTTGGCTGATGGCAAAACCCAGACATTTCCATTAAATATTAAGGGAGATTACCCTTAGATGGCCTCTCTCTATCTGCTAGAGTGTGCAGAGGTGGCCAGGCAGCAATCCAAAGAGGATATGACTAAAAAGAGGTGCACAGATGTACAGCTGCAACAGCAGGCATTTTGTCCTAGCGGATTAGTCTAGCGCAACCCTCCACTTATAATGGGCATGCCAGGCTAGGCTTACGGCCACGCTAAAAATCACCTTTCTGACCATGCCCAGATGTGTAGCAGGCTGGCATGGGACACTGATGCTTCACCCAATGACACGGTGGTACTTTTTCCTAAACTAGTGGATTAGCGTATCCCCCTGTCTGTTGTGGCTCAGTTGGTAAGAGCGTGGCATTAGTAACCCAAAGGACGTGGGTTCAATTCCTGTAGGGATCACAAACAGAGTACATACATTGTTAGTGGATCTAGCCTAAGTCGCTTTGTATGGTGTATGGTAAATAGTGAGCTACGCTACTCTAATTAATCAAATCTGATCTGGACACTATTGGAGTCTGAGGGAGAGGAGGGAGGGAAGGGGTTGGTTGCTTTAATGAGAACACAGAGCCTCTCTTCACCTGAAACAACAAACAGTGTTCGTCTCTCGCCTACTTTGGGAACACAACTTCCCCCAAAGCGCAAACCTTCTAACTCCATATAGTCCTTAGGGGAAATGGTGGTTGTTTGCTTCAAGGAGGAGGACAAAGAGTCTTCTAATCTGGAACAACAAGTCTCTCGACATCCCCTCTCCTCCCATGGGGAACACTATCTCAAATCAGATGTTATTGGTTAAATACACATATTTAGCAGATGCTATTGCGAGTGTACCGAAATGCTTGTGAAGTGAGAAGTTTGTGTAGCGAAATGCTTGTGAAACGCTCATGGGCTCCGTGAACCCAGCGTGCTAATAGCAACAATAATATCAACTACACTTCCTGTTATTGCGGAGAAGGCAGGTAGGAGTCGGGAGTGTATGCTGAAGGGAGGCTATGAGCCACTATTGTGTTTCTGTAGCTATTGTTGTTTTACTTCCTTCCAAAGCCCTTCCTCTAGAGAAATATTACATGAGTGAAAGCTGGATGGTATGCGTGCGACCCCATGCATATGCACGTGTCCAGATTACTGAAGCACACTAGTTAGCTGCTGCAGTAGCAGCCGATGGACACTTCCTTCCGAGAGACTCCGCTGACAGTGTCATCTAGCCTAGTTAAAGAGGAAGTTGTTTCCCATTGCTGGGCTGCTGGAGGTCCTTACCTTAGGTCCTTACCCGTCACTTTCACAGGAGCCCTGAGCAATTATTTCCGGACTCACCCTCAAAAAAGTTTTGGAATTTTGGAAAATGACAAAGTGCTAAATCACTCAAGTTAGCGGTCTGATCTTTTTTGAATTAACGTTCAGCGTTTCCCCTATTTCTTAGGAGGGGCGCAAAGGCAAACTAATTGGAGTCATATTGTATAACACTATGCTACATAGACCTAATCATCGGCCCCTAATACATGGGTCCAGCACAGGAGGTTGGTGGCACCTTATTTCGGAGGCTGGAGAAGGAATGGTATCAAATACATCAAACATGGTTTTTCATTTTAAAAAGTGGCTTTAATGCAACGTAGGCCTACTTTAATCCTGCTTCAAGTCAAAGCAGGATAGAACTATTTTAATACGTATGGAAAACAGACAGCTGCAAGGCAAGAACAGGGCTAAGGACTTCGTGATGCTGTTAATATATTCCTTTGAGCCCAATGGCAACAATGCTAAAGGTGGAAACATTTTGCTTCAATCCTGTCCTTGCCTTGAGTGGGTGGTTGAGGCACAGCAAAGAAAGAGGCTGTATTTCTTCTAGAAGGAATGTGTTTAAAAAAGGTAATTGACAGTCAAGAGGAATGCAGCGCTTCAGTTCTCTCCTTCCAGAAGACGGTAAGAGTGCATTTCAGAAGACTGACAGTTTTCAAAGAGAGAAGGAAAAAAAGGGGACAGGGAAGGAAAGTGAGACATGCAACATTCCTCAAAGCTTAATATCAAATCAAATGAAAAAAAGAGTATGAAAAGCCATGTTTGACAACTTTCAAGTCTATTGAAAGACAAACTGCAAGGGGAGAACAAGACTAGTCATACCAAACAGAATGTGATGGCAACACAGCACGGTTTACAACACATCCACATATCAAATCATACGCGCCCTGCAAAAACGTGTGTATTCACGTGCGGCGCACACCCGCGGCTATGCTGCATGAAGGTGTGGCACAAAGTAGAACACGCTGCCTCACTACTAGGGAGACTCCGATAGGTGCAGTCAAGGCGTTAGGCCGAGGGCAGAGCAGGAACAGACCACTTGCATGGCTTTGTGATCTCACTAGGGCATCAATAACACCAGGGCAATGTTCTGTTCAGTGAGGCACGCCGTAGAAACACTTTTTTTCCTCCCCCTCTGTCTCTCAGCTCCATGGCAGAATATTCAAGAGTCACGGGAAATTGCTTTAAACCTGCAACAATCTCTCTGCTCCATTGAGAAATCGGTATAATTGCGGGAAATAGTCTTAAAAATGCTCAAATGTCTCTACGCCGCCCAGATGGGGGACCACCGTCTCAGCCCCCTTTTGATCCAGAAAATACCCTGAGTGTCTGCCAATTTGTCATTTCCCCATGGAGAATATATCAAAACTGCCTCTTCAAACGCATTAGGTTTAGAAATGGGCCATATCAGTCAGTGTACATGTACCAATCTCACATGAATAAAAGAAAAAGGACAGATAACAGGCTAGAGAACACGTGGCATAGTGAGCCAGTGCTCTTCGACTAGGCTTCAGGATTCAGGCCGACTTGTTAAAAAGAGATATCAAATCAAGAAAAGACAGGACAGAGACAAACAATTGGCCATGACGACACACAGTGAAGCACTTCTATCTGCATTGTTCAACCATTTTGCCTGCCAAATTACCCTCTGCCTTGGATTCCCCAGCTTCTTATGTTGGGTCTCTCCTCCCTCTCCTCTACTGCCCCAGATTAACAGAACCCGTCCCATCTGACTCAAAAAGGCGTCCGCATGCTTCCCCTTCGACAGTTCGGGCTAATATTATGACAACTTTTTGTACATTTTGGTCTTCTGCAAGGTTTCTTTGGAGGGGGGTGGGGGCTGTTCGTGCACACACAAACATTTCTCGAGGCAAGCCGAAGATGGTAGTGAAGTCTTGGCCCCTTTGTCGGTGTTTGGTCAACAGTAGGGATTATTCAATCAACGAGAGATTCATTGTTTTCATGCAATTGTTTTCACTTGAGAAATACGGCACCAAACATCTTAGTTAGATGTAAAATTGCACGGCTAAGATCTCCTCGGGAAAAACGTCAAAATGAATGACAGATCTCTTGCGTTAGATTAATCATGACTACTTTTTAGGAAGTGTATACTGGCTACAGCGTCTCATGATGGACAAACAGTACTATTGCAGCTTGTTTTTCAAGTGAAGCCGTTTTAAGGGTCGCGCGAGCAAAAACATTCGGTTCACCTAGCCGAACTGAAGCCTTAGGGCAGCTCATCTCAGGTCGGATGTCCCTTAGGCAGGGTCATCTACTGTACAAAGCCCCTCAGGCAGCCCAATGTGGTTTTACTGCTATTTCAGTTCAGTCCCCCTCCCCTCCTGCCCCCCCAGGTGTTGTGCTCCAGCAGCCTCCACTCACAGACTATTTATAGGCCCCTGTCCAGTGTTTGCCCACCACTCACCAGGGAGGAGATTTGCCTCTCTTCCTTGCTTTAGTAGAGAAAGCTGATTTGAGGCAGCAAATAGAACCTGAATGCATGGCTACAATAGCTTAACTCAAAATAGTTTATTGAATCACATTCAATTGAAGTGCAATTCAATTGGATTGAACTGAAACAATGCTTTGATCGCATGTCTTCTAGAAATAGTTACAGGTCTTGAAGTTGGCCGACTTTGATTTCCCAATGGAAATTGAGTAACACCTATTAAGTAAAGCAAGACGAGGTGGTTAAGGAAAATGATGAAAACATGTCCTCCTCCTAGCTCTGTGCAACACAGTCACGAAGAAGAAACACTAGTAAGTTAACAGAGTTATTCTGATGATAATAATCCACCATAACCCAGTTTAATGTAGTGAGCATGCGCCTCCTGGCCTGTAGCCACTGTACTGTGGAGAGGCTGAGGCTGAATAAGCCAGTGTTTTTCCACTACTCATCTGCCACTGAACCGTTTATTTAGTGAACCCTCAGTGACAGCCCTGCCTGACAGGCCTGTCCTCTAGCTCTGGAGGCTGAGCAAAGAGGCAGAGAGAGATAGGGGGGGTGCCAAGAGAGGGAGAAAGATGGAGCGAAAGAGAGAACGAAAGAGAAGGACAGTGAGTGCGTTTACATGCACAGTAATATTTTGATATTAAACTGATTAAGATAGTAGGCTGGTTATGCAATAGTCACGTAAACACCTTACTCTGCTTATCTTACATCGGCGTAAGGTATCCATGTAAGCATAGACCGATTACAACACCTGGTTTTAAAATCGGCATTCCAGCTGTGCATTTGATCTGTGCATGTACTAGCACCAGCCAAGTGAGCCTCCCTCTTTAGCGCGAGCGAGGTGAGTTTGGAACAGCTGAATGTCTGCAAAGTAGTTCAGAATTAAATATGCTTCCCAAAAATAACATGGTAGAATGTTTATTTTGATTGGGGATTTTCTGCATTTATCAGAGTGCCATCAGGTATCCTGATTTCAGATGTGTCCATGTAAACAGGATTATTAGGGAACTCATCCATCTAGCAAAGCATGTAAAAACTATTAATCTGAATATCCACAATAACTCACATTATTGCGTGCATGTAAACATACTCATTGAGAAACGGAGAGACAACAGAGAGTGAAAGAGAGACGGACAGACGACAGAGAGAGGCAGACAGACGACAGAGAGAGGCAGACAGACGACAGAGAGAGGCAGACAGACGACAGAGAGAGGCAGACAGACGACAGAGAGAGGCAGACAGACGCTCCATCTATACTTCCAGTTTTTGTACTGCACACATCCTCATCAGATCTGGGTGAGTGAGTACAACTCTAGCATACTGTAGGAGCCAGAAGAGACACTCACTCACCAAAAGCCTGCACAGGTGCTGCATTTTTAAACAGAGGAAACAGACCAGCAACCAATTCAGCAATGGTACTTCTGTTCAACATAACAGTTCCCATCGTTTGCTATTCAGATATTAAAAGGGTTGGTGCAGCGACATAGCTGTCAGTGGTTCTCACAATGGCCTGAGATGGTGTGGGGGTTTGAGTTGTCTACATACTATGGACTGGAAGGGATTTGTGCATCCTGGACTGGACAATTCTTGAGTGGTCTGCTTGGTACAGTACACAAATGACCAGTCAAGAAGACCAGTTGAAGACCATCACAGTATTATGACTGCTGGTGCTTGTTAGACCCAAGTAGCTAGATCGTACACCACAGTGCAACACAACCACATATCATGTGACACACGTTCAATATGAAGCCAAGGTTGCCCTAATATGGTTTACCAACCATTTCCTCAAGGTGGTCTTGGGGACCTACAGTTGAAGTCAGAAGTTTACATACACCTTAGCCAAATACATTTAAACTCAGTTTCACAAATTCCTGACATTTAATCCTAGTAAAAATTCCCAGTCTTAGGTCAGTTAGGATGACCACTTTATTTTAAGAATGTGAAAATGTCAGAATAATAGTTGAGAATGATTTATTTCAGCTTTTATTTCTGTCATCACATTCCCAGTGGGTCAGAAGCTTACATTCTACCAAATACTAATTGAGAGTATTTCCTTTAAATTGCTTAACTTGGGTCAAATGTTTTAAGTAGCTTTCCACAAGATTTTGGCCCATTCCTCCTGACAGAGCTGGTGTAACCGAGTCAGGTTTGTAGGCCTCCTTGCTCGCACACACTTTTTCAGTTCTGCCCACAAATGTTCTATAGGAGGTGGTCAGGGGTTTGTGATGGCCACTCCAATACCTTGACTTTGTTGTCCTTAAGCCATTTTGCCACAAATTTGGAAGTGTGCTTGGGGTCAATGTACATTTGGAAGACCCATTTGTGACCAAGCTTTAACTTCCTGACTGATGTCTTGAGATGTTGCTTCAATATATCCACATAATATTCCTCCCTCATGATGCCATCTATTTTGTGAAGTGCATCAGTCCCTACTGCAGCAAAGCACCCCCACAACATGATGCTGCCACCCCCGTGCTTCACGGTTGGGATGCTATTCTTTTTATTGCTAGCCTCCCACTTTTTCCTCCAAACATAACGATTGTCACTATGGCCAAACAGTTATATTTTTGTTTCATTAGACGAGAGGACATTTCTCCAAAAAGTACGATCTTTGTCCCCATGTGCAGTTGCAAACCGTAGTCTGGCTTTTTTTTTTATGGCAGTTTTGGAGCGGTGGCTTCTTACTTGCTGAGCGGCCTTTCAGGTTATGCCGATATAGGACTTGTTTTACCGTGAATATAGATACTTTTGTACCCGTTTCCTCCAGCATCGTCACAAGGTCCTTTGCTGTTGTTCTGGGATTGATTTGCACTTTTCACACCAAAGTACATTCATCTCTAGGAGAAAGAATGACTCTCCTTCCTGAGCAGTATGATGGCTGCGTGGTCCCATGGTGTTTATACTTGCATACCATTGTTTGTACAGATGAACGTGGTACCTTTAGGAGTTTGGAAATTGCTCTCAAAGATGAACCAGACTTGTGAAGGTCTACAAAAACAAATTCTGAAGTCTTGGCTGATTTCTATTGATTTTCCCATGATGTGAAGCAAAGAGGCACGGCGTTTGAAGGTAGGCCTTGAAATACATCCACAGGTACACCTCCAATTGACTCAAATGATGTTAATTAGCCTATCAGAAGCTTCTAAAGCCATGACATCATTTTCTGGAATTTTCCAAGCTGTTTAAAAGGCAGTCAACTTAGTGTATGTGAACTTCTGACCCCCTGGAATTGTGATACAGTCAATTAATTATAAGGGAAATAATTTGTCTGTAAACAATTTTTGGAAAAATTACTTGTTCATGCACAAAGTAGATGTCCTAACCAATTTGCCAAAACTATAGTTTAACAAGAAATTTGTGGAGTGGTTTAAAAACAAGTTGTAATGACTCCAACCTAAGTGTATGTAAACTTCCGACTTCAACTGTATGTAAATGTGATATTTTAATTTTTTTAATATACATTTGCAAACATTTCTAAAAAAACATTTTTTTTGCTTTGTCATTATGGGATATTGTGTGTAGATTGACGAGAATAAACATTTTAGAATAACTGTATTCATTACCAACCGCTACTGCCTGGGTATTTGTTAGACCTAGGCTACATCTCATACAACCATGTTGTCAAGTTCAAGTCAATCATATGAAGGACAAGGTAGTCCTAACGTCGTTACCCACCACTTCCTAGAGGTGGTCTTGGGGACCATTGCATAACCACTACAATACCTCTAATATCTATGTGAAGTGTCAATGGAGGTCAAGAGTCTAGGGCAGAGTATCACTTACCTCCATCACCAGCTCAAAGGGATGCTTGTACACCCTGATGGGTGACTGATACTTCTGCACCATGGTGGGAACGACTGTGGTGCCAACGACCTGAGAGAAAACAATCTGATATTAGAGCTTAATAATAACCATCATCACAGATTTGTCTTGGTGAGAGAAGACAAAATGGGCCAGACCACATTAGACTGAGAGTGTAAAACACAAAGAAAATAGTGCTTGAGGTGGTAAAATGCCAGTATCATTCTGGATGGCCTCGGTGGAAGAATCTGACATGTCATTAAGTAAGCCAGGTTTGTGTGTTTGTAGCAGCTGGCGGGGAGCCCGGAGGATTTGGCAGCTTGTCTGCAGTGATAGCCTGCAGGAAGACACTCTGCTCTGCCGTGGGTGAGGAAGCGCATCTCATTGAACTGATCAATGAAGGCAACATTTCGCACCATATATCACACATTCAGGAACTGAACAGAAATTGAGATAGACATGGCCAAATACTGGAATGTCAGGTACTGCCAAGTGCCAACTAGTCACTATCACATGACTGATAAACTAGTCAGGTAGACCTACAATGATGCGTATGTAAATGTTATGTGGAGCTAGCGGTAGAGCTGAATGCTTATGCCTATGTAAACGCATGAACGGGTGGTTGGCCGCAGAGAATTGATGAAATACTCGGTAATGTAAAAGGTCAGCAGGGCATTCCAAGAACTTAGTGGTGGTAACCACAGTGCAGACATCGGCAAATACAGTAGGACTAGGATATAGCCCTGATAGAGCCAACAGATATTGACCCTGAAACCACTGCATGCTAATTTGGAGGTTGGGGGGGGGGGGTCAACATGTTAAAACGCGTTTTTTCCCCTCCATATATAGACACACCCTGTGTGTTTAAATAAAATCAACTATTGAGCTTGTCTGATGCCTTAAGCACACTGTTTGATGAAATAAGACAAATGACTCAAGAAGGAGCCAGAGATCAAGATAACAACAAACAAAAACTAAACCTGACCATTCTCCCACTTCTACTGGCTTTCGCAGATTCTGCCATTACTCTCCTGAAGTTGCCTGTAATAGGTTGCCGATTCCACGTGTAACCTTTCTCATGCGGAATGCCAATTTATCTTACCATTTCTACCTTTCATGTGCATATTTTCATGAAACTGTTCATATCAAAATCATTGTCATGTGGTTAATCAAAATGATATCCAAATCTAAATGAAAAATTATAATCCTAAAAAGTAACTTCTATTGCCATTACCAACTATGTAAAAATTGCTTATAAAGCCAACAAATAAAAACATTGTAGCATGCAGGTAGAAAATATCCTGATAATAATAAATATACTATAAATCACAACGTTGCAATGAACTTGAAACTAGGGATGCACAATAGAAAAAAAAATTGGTAAACATATCGGAATCAGCCGATATTACCCAAAATAGCCACATTGGTATCGGCCCGATGTGTAGTTTAATGCCGATGTTAAAAACCGATGTCGAAGCTACCGTGCACACCTATATAGGTACAGAAGTCACCAAGTTGGGCAGTTGTTTGAAAGAGTAAGAACATTTCAGCAAGAACTCAAAAGGCGAAATCCATTAAAAGTCAAGATAATGAAATCCTGGTTGAGAATGAAATGACTGAACACATGAACGAAACAGCACAGAAAGTAAGTGAAAGAAATAGCTTTTGATTATGTTTTACTGGTAATGGGGGAATACATAAATGACAACAAAATAACTTTTTGGTCAGTGTGGTGTGTGTAACCATTATTTAACTAGGCAAGTCCGTTAAGAACAAATTCTTATTTACAATGACAGCCCGGACGACACTGGGCCAATTGTGCACCGCCCTATGGGACTCCCAATCCCGGCCGGATGCGATAAAGCCTGGATTCAAACCAGGGGCTGTTGTTAAGCCTCTTGCACTGAGATGCAGTGTCTTAGACCGCAGTGTCCATGTGTGTTAACTATTTAACTGTAATAGAATGCTTAAAAAGGCAGCTAAAATTGTAAATATAGGTATCATTTCTTTTGGCAAGGAAAATATTGGATATCGGCCAAAAATGTCATATAGGTGCATCACTACTTGAAACGTATCAACTATTAACTGATTCTGGGCCTTCAGAGTTTTCTGTGCCAATGAACTCAGGACAGACACAGCTGTAGGCTATTTGCGCAACGGATAAGAAGTCATTAAGTAGGCCTATTTCATGACTCTTCCACTGGGTTAGAGCATGACATTTTTCCCCTTTCACGCCAAGTGGTTGTCGAAAGGGAGAAAGCTGGAAAGATTTTAATAAATACTTTTAGGAACTATTGTCATTCTCAATTAATGTAAAAACAGACTTTATTTGCTTGCTGTCTGATGTGAAGAAAACATGACTTTGAGAAGCTCCACAGCTCATTAGCGGTGGTGCGTTAAGCCAATCAGAAATACGATCAGATCCCCAGAAGTCAGAAGTTTACATACACATTAGCCAAATACATTTAAACTCAGTTTTTCACAATGCCTGGCATTTAATCCTAGTAAAAATTCCCTGTCTTAGGTCAGTTAGAGTCACCACTTTATTTTAAGAATGTGAAATGTCAGAATAATAGTAGAGAGAATTATTTATTTCAGCTTGTAATACTTTCTTTACATACCCTCAATTTGTATTCGGTAATATTGCCTTTAAATTGTTTAACTTGGGTCAAACGTTACAGGTAGCCTTCCACAAGCTTCCCACAATGAGTTGGGTGAATTTTGGCCCATTCCTCCAGACAGAGCTGGTGTAATTGAGTCAGGTTTGTAGGCCTCCTTGCTCGCATTCGCCTTTTCAGTTCTGCCCACCATTTTTTTTATAGGATTGAGGTCAGGGCTTTGTGACAGAACACGTCTCCTTCCTGAGCGGTATGACGGCTGCGTGGTCCAATGGTGTTAATACTTGTTCAACTGTACAAACAATAGTATACGTGGTACCTTCAGGTGTTTGGAAATTACTCCCAAGGATGAACCAGATTTGTGGGGGGGTTACAATTATTTTTCTGGGGTCTTGGCTGATTTATTTTGATTTTCCCATGATGTCAAGCAAAGAGACACTAAGTTTGAAGGTAGGCATTGAAATATATCCACAGGTACACCTCCAATTGACTCAAATGATGTCAATTAGCCTCAGAAGCTTCTAAAGCCATGACATTTTCTGGAATTTTCCAAGCTGTTTAAAAGGCACAGTCAACTTAGTGTATGTAAACTTCTGACCCACTGGAATTATGTGTGATACAGTGAATTATAAGTGAAATAATATGTCTGTAAATAATTGTTGGAAAAATAACCTGTGTCATGGAAAGTAGATGTCCTAACCGACTTGCCAAAACTATAGTTTGTTAACAAGAAATTTGTGGAGTGGTTGAAAAACAAGTTTTAATGACTCCAACCTAAGTGTATGTAAACTTCCGACTTCAACTGTATATGCCTACATTTGCACGCAGGCCATGTAGCCTATAGGCCTAGTTCTATGCGGAATCTGGTGCACGTCCTTACTCAACATTGACAGGAGCGCTCCAACCAAAAGACAATAACTAAATTGATAAAACTCATAAATGGAATGAAATAAACCAAAACTTGTTTCTCACAAGTGTACCACAGGTTATGCACTCTGCAAACAACGTGTCAACTCAGACAATGAGAATAGTCAAAGACTGGAATAATAATACATTGAACGCATTAACAGAAATGACTGGAACCAAACAAACATTGTAGATTAGAAATGATAGTAATTAACAGTAAATGTACTACTAGTGAGCTACTGTATGTAATGGGGAATTGATAGACACTAACAATCAAACAATGAAGTTATGAAACAATGAATGTGCATAAATTGTCAGGAGAGACCACATTCTGGAGAAAGACGTGTATTCTTAAGGCACTGCATTGGCCGTGCAGCATTTACAGTAATACGGCATCAGCAGAAATCAGGACATTCATACTTCTTGTACTGCACAGAGCAGAAGGACGTGAGTTTGTGTTTATTAAGGGAAGGCCCGCCCTAACATAACCAAGCCCTAATCTAAAAAAAAGGGCCTAAAATTGCCACTTTCATCATGATTTTCTCAAATGGTTTGTGATACAAATGTCAAAAGCATGTCAAACATTCTTCCTCCCAAAGTTTGTGAGAATTGCCAGACCAATCTGAGATACGTTAAATATTTCCGGACTGTCCTGGCGTGGAATCGCCCCGTTTTGTCTAACAGCTATTGGGTAAGCCAGGGATGTGTTTATTAGGGCCACAACGAGCGCTTCTTATTGGACAGGTTCAGATTGTACTACCTCTCTGTTTCAGACCATTTTCTTACGCATTGTGCCTACTGAACACAACCCAGATCTCAAAACAAAAATCACATTGGGAAATGTAAGTGTTGCTGTAAACCTGTACCGACAAGGACATGTAAAGACAGGCAGAGTACCTGCCCAGTCTTATCACATGACATAACTTACTTGTTCAGTGTTGATTTATTTAGCGTAACTTACTTGTTCAGTGTTGATTTATTTAGCGTGCAGATACATGTTATTGAGCACTAAGTGTTGCTTGACGTTTTCAGCAGCCGTGCAGCAAGGAAGGGACCTTCTGTGATAGGGGTGTTAACACTTGCTACACAGCACTACTTCTGGTAGGTCTGATCCAACCAGGGCGTTAGGTTCGGCTTGAGCCTCCAACGTTTAAGAAAGTATAAGCCGCACGTAACGCACTGGACCAGAGCTATACTTCTGAGGGATATGGGGCTTTTCAACTAAAACATCACAGCCTGGGTGTCAGTCCGTGTTTTTTTTATTATTTTGATTAGGCATGACAATTTCATAGGAGTTGGCAAGAGAGCTGAAGACTGGCAACAAGGCTACATCTATTCTACTGTCTGTAAAAGCTCATCATATTCTACTAGTGAAACTAGGCTATGCCTTAACTATAGTTGGCTAAATGTAATTTAGGCTACTTTTTAAAAAAAACAGGTGAACAATTGTTACCGTCATGTTTCAAAAGACAGATGATACTTCCCTGTTGAACAAAAGATGTAAGCCAAGGAGAAAAGAACAGGTGACATTTCAGAAAGCAAACCACAACACAGGTTCTTTGTTCACTGTTGTCCATTATACCATAGCGATTTCCAGAAGCACTGTAATACAGTACAAACAAGCTGTGCCAGTGCCACTCAAACACTTATAGCGGAGCCCTTCAGAAATTCAGAACACGCACTCAGTGATGCTCAGTGAGTGACAGTCTCGCTCTCTCTCTCGCTATATACTGTAGCTACAACATATAAGCCTATAACATGTGCAGTCGTTAAAAGCATAGTTCAGGTTATTTAGCCTACATTTGAGCTACATTAGCAGGTCATCACAGTACACAATCACTGCAGACATGTGGCTTGCAGGTAATACGAAATCACACATGCATAACTGAACAACTATAAATGATACTCACCAGTGAATTAACGGAATATCTTTAGCAATTATCTGCTTCTTTCGATATATTTGGCTCGTATTGTTTAGTCTGGGCAGGGCACTCAAGTACCGTTATACTGTTAATCCATAGTCTTATTCGGTTCCTTTTTCGCCGGTCGGTGACGAACCAGTGCTGAACGTTAGCTAGAGGTTATGCTAGCCAGTTAGCCATCGACCTGATAACGACAACAGCAACATTTTAAAAACGCATAGATAGCGAACAGCGTGAAAAGATTCCAGATGCCGCTAGCGAGCTAAAAAAAAAAAACAGCCAGCTGAAGGTTTGAGCCGTGAGGACCGGAGAATGACTGTATTTGAAAGCTGGAGTTTTCGCTGACAGTTACGCCCCTCCCATTTGGTACGGACGGAGCTCAGCAGTGCCGCGGTGCGGACCGCTCATACAAAACAATTCCACTGCTTCTCCATCCTTTTCATATACGGTTACAGTAAAAATATATATATATATTTGAAATGTAAATCACTGAATATGGATCAGTTTCTAAATATTATGTTGACCTATCAGGGAAATAATAGTTGAGTGATGGGAAAAGAATATTAGAGACGGGAGCTGCCATATGGTGCTTGAAAATGACATTTATGCTACCAGCTCAGCGGTCACAAGATTATTGTAAAATGTCCTTTATACCGTGATGAGAAGAGGATAAAGCCACGTCAGCGTCACTGCTCAGGGAACTGGGCACATGCAAATTTGAAAAAATTTCATGACCATGCATCAATTCATGATATTGGAAATAGGGCCATGTGACCTTTGTTAACTGAGCTCTTTTCTCATACTTCCGTTTGCAAAATGAGTGTAATTTACTCTGTGCGGATCCCCTAAAATCCATAATACATTCATAAGATATTTGCCTAATTCTGCACTCAAATATAATCTAAATCCCTGAATCTTGCATAATTTATAAGAGGGCTTTATCCATTTAAAATACAGAATGACATGGCATGCACTCCACAACTCATGAGCACAACTCAGTCTCTAGAATCCATTTACCGGATTTCAGCTTAATTCTGATAAAGTCCATGTGCACGTGCCAGTCTTTAAAAAAATATATTTTAAAAAAGTGGCATAAGGGAGTTGGCAGTACAGTTCATCATGAGCATGAGTTGAAGGGTCCCCCAAAATGATTACGTTATAAGATACAATTGCATAAGGAATATGTAATAGGCTGCATTGAGTCAACATTGGGAACTCAATCACCAGTGTACTGTACAGCAAAATGAGTCATGGGATACAAAGGATGAACCATTTGATAAGATAGTTTCAGGATTTCCACCTAACCTGAAAATGCATGATTTCAATTTAAACTTTAAACTGTTAATGACATTTTCAATACTAACCCCACTAGCCATGTAATAAGATCTGCTTCAGCCGTTGCAATGCCTTTATCAACATTCCCTTTGATCAATTTAGGACATTATGTCACTGCGTGAACTGTTGCGTGTTACATGTGTAGTCTCACAACTACCCACTTCCCCTAGGGAAGGGCTTCCTGTTGAATAACCATTTGAGAAGACCAAATCCCAGCAGGGATATTAAGAGGTATGAATCATTTGCGTTCAGCCTCAATATGGAAACATTTCACATGGACGTGGAATCATGCACAGAGTTCGGATATTCGATATAAGTAGAACAACTTTAAGATAATCCTCTAAGATCCACACAGGGCAATGTCAGTCTATCCTCTCCATTCTGAGTACATAGGGATTTTTAGGTCATATTTCATAACAGTGCCATCAATAACAAGGCTTTCTGGGCATAAGCAGCAGCCTTGGGACAAAGCTTATTCTTCAGGCCATGGAATTACACACTAAGTATGCAAGACATTTGGCACAGATGGCTAGTGCTGATAGAATGAGGCAATCACATTTCAAAGGCAAACTAGTAACATTCAGCCCCAAACCAAAGTCTACCATCAAACCCACCAAGGTTTAAACTACAGTAGGTGGTGCAAATGTCTTCATTTGGTTTAATGTATTAAAAAGGAATAGATCGACATGGATACGAGTTTGTTTACTAGTTTTATTGATGAATCATGGACAAATGTAAGGCAAAATAGTTCTGACATCGTGCAACATTAGTTTACGCCACTAAGAGAACAGTATATTCCAGAAATACATTCATACAAATGTGATATGAGCATTACAGAGCCCCCTGCAAGAGCATTCTCATGCTTATTGCTTGCTACCTTCTCCTTGAGGAAGTGGATAATATCATACTTCACTGAATCTTTGACAAATGGTTATCCTGATGACAATACACCACTATAGATTACATTTAATCTAGTTCTATGAATATACATCAGTCAAAACATCAACGGTTAGTTTGATTCTGCTCCTTCACTCCATCAGGACAAGCATTGGAACCAGGAAGTGGTACAAAACCTAACAAGAGAGGAAGTGCATCAACTGATGAGTCAGAACCCACTGGGCTGAAGAGGAGCAGAGGGGCATCACCTCCTGGGGGTTCAAACAGATGGCTTTTGAAACTTTTTTCTCCAACAATTCTGAAAAGAGATGCTTTTTAATGAGTTCTATCGCAGACGGTCATAAACAAAAAGCTCCCGGCTGCTATCTAATCAACGCCACATTGACATTAGTAGGATTACCTGACAAAAATATTTGATTATTTGTCTCAATTGGGTAGCCATTGTTTAGCAAACTGTGCTGCAGCAGACACTCCCTTGATTAATGGATAGAGAATTAAACTCAAATTTGTTAGTCCCCCCTGACCATTTTTCATGTCAATATATATTTATATTAAGCCTACTGAGTGTAACATTTAATCCAAAAAAAAAATCCTGAATACATTTTATGGGGCCCCCTTAGTTGTCTATAAACCATTATTTCACCAGTTATATTGACAAAAAGAACAGGCCCATTTGAAAGCCATAAAAATAAATTACACTTAATTTTTTTTAGTAGCTCTCATGCCCCCTACTTTATACCATGGCATTGTTAAATACTCGTTACGGATTGGCTTGAAGGGCATTCTAGAGCGTGCATTATTTCCCTATAACGCACAATACATCAGCACGGTAGAATTCAGTGGCTACAGTTTATTCTTCCATGTTGTCTGTTTGAACTGCTTTTGAAAGTAAGACACATTTAAAACATTTTCATAATAGCAAAATAGGACTGCTGGGTTGGTCAGAGATACTTTTGAGGATAAGGGGAAATTCCATTGGAATCGTATTAACGGCCAATGTGTAAGTTGCCCATGTGTCATCAATGGGCCGTGCGGTGCTTTCTGGGACAAGGAAAGCTCTCCTTCAAGGAGTGAAGGGGAGTCAAGGTGGACGAAAACGTTAGCATGAATTTCATCAACAAGTACAACATTACACATTTTTCTCTCGAGATTCAGTGGATTTGGAACACATTTCTCCTGGTAAATGTGCCATATTATAGCCATGGCACAAAACGGATAATCAACGCGGGGGTTCTGTGTTTGCTGGAAAATTATTCAACTCCCTGGGAGGTAAGTTCCACTCCGCTAGCGCCTCACCTTCCACAGAACACACAGCCCCTTGATGATCCCTTGTAATTGACAAATCTTCATACAAGATGTTGAAAATGGTGGGCGTAGCCTACGAAGCATGACACATGCAATGAGGAAATGGTTTATTGTGAAACTCCTAGCCTAACCTCATTTAACCACCATAAAATATATAAGGAAGGGATAAATCTGTTTTCTAAAGACATGTGTGCAGTATCATACAAGAGCATCAAACTGCTGTATACATGCTCACACCTGCAACTGCCAGGGAAGGATTCACAGAACCCCCTCTGTTATAGTCTAGGTCCAACAAGGCACGCTGCAGCATACGGCCACGAAGGCTACACTGCAGCACCTGCCCAAGCCCAGATTATCAAAAGCATGCACGTCCAGAACACCACATCATTCCCTATGTAGTTCACTTATGACCAGAGCTATATGGGCCCAGGTCAAAAGCACTGCATCAAATAGGGAGTCATTTGGGACAGATGGCCTATAGCCCAAGCCAATATAGCCTACCTGGTAAGTAGGCTAATTACAGCAGCGGTGAGAGGGATCTATTTCTAACAGAAATAGAATCTGTCAATATATTTCTATGCTTTGCCCCTTCATTGTCGTCATGTATCTGGTCTCAATAGACGCCCCATCATGTGAGTTCATCAAGGACATCGGACACGATGAGATGCCGACCCACTACAGGTGAGAAACAGAAGATACGTTTTTAGTACAGTAGTTTGCTGATCTGATGAACATTGGTTTCATATGTCAGACAGTTCAACTTATAAGACAACATTTGAGCGGTCCCTCATGAGTTTATTGATCTTATTCTAGTGTGCCCTCTACTGGACAACGTTATCACCAAAAGGGAAATCTTTGTCACTAGACCACGTGTCAAAGTCATTCCGTTGAGGGACAAGTGCTTGCGGGTTTTCGCTCCGCTCCTGTACTTGCCTGATTTTAAACTCCAGTCACCTGGTTGTTTAGGTCTTTATTGCACACAAATTGAAAAGGAAATAAAAGGCATGGAATGAGTTTGACAACCCTGCACTAGACTACTAAACCTGTATATTCTTCTACAGTACCCCTTTCCCACTGAAGTCAGTTGGCAAAAGCCAATCTAGCTTAATTGAATTGTAAATACATCTACAGCATCATCAACACAAAAAAAGATAGAAGGGACACTTATTTTATCAACAGACAGAGTTTGTCTGCAGTATCATACACGAGCATCAAACTGCTGTATACATGCTCACACCTGCAACTGCCAGGGAAGGATTCACAGAACCCCCCGTTATAGTCTAGGTCCAACAAGGCACGCTGCAGCATACAGCCAAACTGCAGCACCTGCCCAAGACCAGATTATCAAAAGCATGCACATTCAAAAGCAAAGGTGAGGGATCCATGATCTTGGTACCACAAATAATGTTTGCACCTTTGTCAGCATGCATCTCGTGACTTCAAGGACACCGGACTCATTGAGATATGCTGAACCACTACAGGATGGGGAAAGGTAGGAGATCAGTGTTTTAGTAGAGCAGTTTATTGTTGAGATGATAAACATTGGTTTCATATATTAGACAGAATATTCTCTGTCCCTCATGTGTATTGATCTTATCCTAGCATGCACTCCCTCTACTGAACAACAGGTATCATTACCAGCAACAGGGAAATCTTTGTGGCAGTAGACTACTAGCTAAACCTATACTATTTTCTATAGTACCCCTTTGCCACTGAAGTTAGATAGCTGGCTAGTGAAAACGAATCTAGTTGAATAGTAAATACATTACATAATTTTAGTTGAACACAAAACAATTGAGGGAAGGGACCATTTATGTTTTCTAAAAGAAAAAGTGTGTGTGCATTATCGTGAGCGTCAAACTGCTGTATACATGCTCACAACTGCCAGGTTTCACAAAACCCACTGCTTTAGTATTACGGGTAACCGCCAAAATAAACACTCGAGCAAATGAAGGATACAACGTGTATTGAAAGCTTCCACACGTGTGGTTTCTGAATTCGTAAAGCAATTATAACATCCGATAATACTTTGGGTCATGTATAAATTTGCCAAGTCGCCTAGTTTCACTACCATGACTAGAAGAGATTGGCATCTTTGAAAGAGGGATCTCAAAGGAGTATAGGTGGTTTGAAGTGTGTACGTCAGTCACCAGATTTTAACACGCTGCGGCCATTGATGGCTACACTACATCACCAGTCCAAAACCAGATTAACTAACGCGACACCGTGATTGCCAAATGGCACCCTATTTCCTAAGTGCCCTGGTCAAAATAGGGAATAGGGTGACATTTGGAACGGATGTACATGTTATAAATACAACAGTTACCAGAAACACGTACCCCCTTTTTTGTTCTTTACAAATTGGACCCCGCCACTTGTTTGGCCTGCTTGGACGTTTAACAAACAAAGCTAGCGAACGTTAGCTTTTGGCCGGCAGGTTAGTAAGAACATATTTCCTACCATTCGTTTCGGTCATTTCCATCCATGCGAATCATCTCCTTTAGTCAATACACAGCAACATGTAAGGTTTGAACAAAAGTTTTTAAAAAGGAGCTCCACTTTGCTCGTTTGCCGCCTCAGACGAGGACAAAAAAATACTTCTTCTTTTGATTGCTTTGGCGGAGCGCATCCAATTGAAGCTGCATACACTGCCACCTACTGTACTGGAGAGAGACCATTCACGACCTACCTATACTGAAAAAATATATATAAACCCAACATGTAAAGTGTTGGTCCCATTTCATGAACTGAAATAAAATATATTTTAAAAAGTTCCATACGCACCAAAAGTTTATTTCGCTCAAATTTTGTGCACTAATTTGTTTACATCCATGTAAGTGAGCATTTATCCTTTGCCAAGTTAACGCATCCACTTGACAGGTGTGGCATATCAAGAAGCTGATTAAACAGCATGATCATTACACAGGTGCACCTTGTGCTGCAGACAATAAATGTACAGTTTTGTCATACAACCCAATGCCACAGATGTCTCAAGTTTTGAGGGAGTGTGCAATTGGCATGCTGACTGCAAGAATGCCTACCAGAGCTGTTGCCAGAGAATTGAATATTAATAATGTTAGAGAATTTAGCAGTATGTCCAACCGGCCTCACAACTGCAGTTCACGTGTAACCACTCCAGCCCTGGACCTCCTCATCCAGCTTCTTCACCTGCAGGATTGTCTGAGACCAGTCACCCAGACAGCTGATGAAACTGAGGAGTATTTCTGTTTATCATAAAGCCCTTTTTGTGGGAAAAACTAATTCTGATTAGCTGGGCCTGGCTCCCCAAGCCCACCCATGGCTGCACCCCTGCCCAGCCATGTGCAATCAATAGATTAGGGCCTAATGCATTTATTTACATTGACTGATTCCCTTATAATCAAATCAAATTTTATTGGTCACGTACACGTGTTTAGCAGATGTTAATGTGGGTGTAGCGAAATGCTTGTGTAACTCTGTTTGTATTTTTGTTCAGTATACATTCAATTCTTTGTGATACAGTACTATAACATTTTGGAAAATGAAAAATTACCCTGCCAACTATTAGCCCTCTCTTTAATTTAAAAAAAATAAACAAATAAAAATACCACCCCACTATTTACCCTGTCTAATAGGGACAGAACTCTACCACTCAACACCCCCTGCAACTTTTCTGCAGGAAAAACCTTGCAATCCCAAGTCCTCTGCCACTCTCTTCACTGCTTCAGCATACAACACTTCCTGTACTACTCTGACCCTAGCAACCTCAACCTGACACGTCCGATCTTCAGCCACGTGGGCACCCCCACAACTAACACACACAACTTTCTCTACCAAAACTACACATTCCTTCGTCTTATGCCCTCCTGCACACTTCTCACATCTAGGACTCTCCCTCCTACATACTGCTGCAACATGACCATAAACCTGACACCTAAAACACCCAAGTATTTTAGGAACAAACACTCATGTGATAACTTACACTACCTACTTAGCCTTATCTGGCAAAGACTCCACATCAAAACTCAACTCTTCTCTGTTTCCCCGCGCTCTCCACCGGATCTGCGTTTCACCAAACGACGAGCATCACAGACACCGGGATTCTTCACTTTCAACTGATCTTCCTCAACATTTAATGCCACCCCAGTTATCACTCCTTTCAACCGTGCTCTGCTCCGGAGAGCAAAGCAAGTCACATTTCTTGTCCCTATTCGCGTCATCTAGAACGTCCGCTCCCTCTGGGCTGAAGAAACACAACAAATCCTCATTAGTCCACTCCTAGTTACAGTACTTAGCAACTCAACAGTACCCAACCTCTTCTCCACCCAACCTACCACCACATTTGGATCAGCCAAAATGCAAGGATCCATTCTCTCCACAAATCTTAATACCACTGGGCCATAATCATCCTTTACATCCTCGGACCGAGGCCCTTCCACGGTGGTCCTCACTGCAGGAACTTCATCCATACTCTCGTCAGGGTTCAATTTCTGAGCTATTGGAACACTTTTCCCTCTTTTTGCACATAACGCCAACCTTCCTCGCCACACTGCTTCCCTCTACACTCTACTTCTTCTCAACAGTCATAACTGCACCTACCACCACATCTAATTCATCTTCACTCTCGTCACTCTCCATTTCCTCAAGTTCTTTGAAAAGTTCCCTCGTTCCATATTCCGTCATAACCATTTCCACTGTTCTTTTTTTCTTGTCCATAATCTTCTCCTTCTCCAGATCTTTCAGAAGACCTGTGTAATCCCCCACTCCATGTTTGGGACAAAATACATCTTCTTCGGGGGGGTGTATCGGTGGTTGGCATCCAGCGTTATGGTGCATTACCGCCACCTAGTGTACTGGAGTGTGGGCCAGAGCCAGGGAGAATCGAAATCCTACTATACTTGTTAGCCCCGCTTCTCTTAAAAAATAAACTATTTGAGACTAAATCTAATGACGTTCAACTCAATATATTTGTAAAACTAATTTCCTGTATCCCCTTTTCCCTCATACTAGAGGGAAAAGGGGATAATCTCTTTCCCACTGACCACACTGTAGCAATGCATTCTCAATGGTTTCTGTTTCCTGGCAATAATCACACTTTCCAGTTGGATGCTTTCCGATCACATTTAAAGTCTTATTCAACCGGCTGCGTCCCACCCTTAATCTAGTAAAAAATAATCTCTCTTCTGTCCCTTCCTACCGTCTTCCCCTCCTCGACTTTCCTCTGTACTTGAAATAAATGCCTGCCCTTAGTATCTCTATTCCACTGCTCCTGCCATCTCTGCACCATCACTGTCCATATCAGGCTTTTGCCTTTGCCTTGCTCATTGAAACTACTTTTCCTGGGTCAGTGTCGGAGCTTCCATACCTGCAGAAATGTAGAAACATTTTGCTATTGTGGATACAAAATACATCATCATGATCCTAAAATACAAGCCCATTGTGCCTCTTAGTGATTGCAGAGTATACCAATGGATCTGGTATTAATACTTCTGGAAGTAATCATCTCCAAATTTACAATATAGTCTGTAGTCAGTGATTTCATCTTACTGGAGTTAGTCAGTGTTAAGTCGGTCCTGCCAGACAGAGTGAGTAGCAGGGTTGTGATAGAAGCAGTAGAAAGGAACATGGTGATCTCTTCTGTTGGAACCAGAGGTGGTATCAGAGAAAGAGGTGTCTTCACACACTTCTGTCTTCACTTCAGTGCAGCTCTGAAACTCCCAACGCCTCCTATAAAGAGCAGCTTACTGTACTGAAACCGTCAGCCAGCCCCCCCCTTCAATAACCAGCCACCCATACGCACTTCATCTACTATTTTCATAGTCAATGGACAGTTTAGCAATTATATTATTATTTTTTTGTAGCTTTTGAGTTCAATAAGAACTTTATGAATTATCATTATGAAAAAGGTGTATGAATTGTGATATAATTTAAAGGCCTGGAATGTCCTCTCAAAGGTACAAGAGGCACTAAAACCGTGGCATGTGTGGCCTTAGAGACAAAATAAAAACGAATGTCCATTAGAGAGCACAAAAATGAAATGTTAGGTCTCAGGAGGACATACAGTGCCTTCGGAAAGTATTCAGACCCCGTGACTTTGTCCATATTTTGTTACGTTACAGCCTTATTCTAAAATTGATTCAATTGTTTTTTTCAGTCGTCAATCTACACAAAATGCCCCATAATGACAAAGCAGAAACAGGTTTGCTAATTTATAAAATAAAATAAATAAAACATGAAATAATCACATTTGCATATGTATTCAGACCCTTTACTCAGTACTTTGTTGAAGCACCTTTGGCAGCGATTACAGCATTGAGTCTTCTTGAGTATGACGCTACAAGATTGGCAAACCTGTATTTGAGGAGTTTCTCCCATTCTTCTCTGCAGATCCTCTCAAGCTGTCAGGTAGCTCCACAGTTATTTTCAGGTCTCTCCGGAGATGTTGGGTCGGGTTCAGGTCCAGGCTCTGGCTGGGCCACTCAAGTTCATTCATAGACTTGTCCCAATGTCTCACTCCTGCGTTGTCTTGGCAGTGTGCTTAGGGCCGTTGTCCTGTTGGAAGGTGAACCTTTGCCCCAGTCTGAGGTCCTGAGCGCTCTGGAGCAGGTTTTCATCAAGGATCTCTCTGTACTTTGCTCCATTCATCTTTGCCTCGATCCTGACCAGTCTCCCAGTGCCTGCCGTTGAAAAACATTGCCACAGAATGATGCTGCCACAACCATGCTTTACTGTAGGGATGGTGCCAGGTTTCCTCCAGACGTGGCGCTTGGCATTCAGGCCAAAGAGTTAAATCTTGGTTTCATCAGACTAGGTGCCTTTTGGCAAACTCCAAGCGGGCTTTCATGTGCCTTTTACTGAGGACTGGCTTCAGTCTGGCCACTATCATAAAGGCTGGTTTAAAAAACAACTGCTTTTGCTTTGTCATTATGGGGTATTGTGTGTAGATTGCTGAGAATATATATTTTTAAAATTAATTTTAGAATAAGACTGTAACTTAACAAAATGTGAAAAAAGTCAAGGGATCTGAATACTTTCCGAAGGCCCGGTATAGACACTAGGTATGGCGTCTTCTTTTCCTCTCAGAAGCATCTTCTGTCTGTCTGGTATCTAATATAACATAATGCATAGAGGTCACAAAACATGTAGCAGAAAACCTTTGTGTTTGAATTTTCAACGTGGACTCATGAGCAAGCTGAATCATGATCTGGAGTAGAACATCACAGACCACTTTTATTATCACCCCCCTGTGCCATCTATCTGAATGTTTATGCATCTCATATGGCCTATTCCCTCTATAGGACACTACTTTTGACCAGTGCTCTGGTCAGAAGTAGTGTACTATAAAGGGTAGAGGTCATCATTTGGGACGCAGCCATGTTTGTAAAAGAATGTGGGTGTGTATGTGCACTGAATTGTGGTTTGAGACCACATGTCGGGTCCTCTTCTTCTGTATCACTGTGCCGCTGTTGTCTCAGTTTCTCTGTCTTGGGAGCCCCCCCCTTACACTAAAAATACCCCAGAGATCTCACACCTGGACAAGTGCAGAGGACATCATTGCACACTCACTAGGCACCTCTGAGAATGAGAGAAATTCTTGCAAAAGTCTACCATTTTTAATTGAAGAGGGAAATGTAGCCCAAGGAGTGAGAGACAATTGACCAAAATAATTCAAAATAAGTAATGGCCCATGGAATAGTCAATGGCCATGTAAAATCAAAAAAAAATACTACTTCAAACTTGACCTATTCCGAAGAAATGTCTGAGAGTAGGATTATCCTGAATACATCTTGTGTTTATTAAGTTTTGAAGAAGCTGTTTCATAAGTTGTCTTGAACATTTCAAAGATGCCTTTGAAGATGCTGCTGCTGACCATGCCTCGAGACCTCCTGATTTTGGGGTTAAATGATTGAGAAAGAAAAGTCAATTACTACATGAGAAGAAAAACACAACGTCATCTTCTTCATAACAAATACAAGGTCAAGAAATGAAGATAATGACCGATGATGTGTTGTTTGAGACGTTCATTACCAGGTATAAAGTTGTGTAACACAGTGGCTGACAGTATTACAGTTAAACCTCGTGTTGACTAAAACAATCACCTGCACTCATGGAGTGATATCATTGTGATATCTGTTCTCTTGTGCTGTAACTTTTGTGTTTTGTCATATGTCCCTGTCCCTGTCCTTCTGTCTGTCTTGTCCTGTGAGGAGAGCCAGCAGAGTCCCCATTCCCCCAATGAAAAAGGTGGCCGAACCACCCCTCAGTCTTTGGGGCAAATGAGCTGGCGTCATTGGGAGGTGGGGTGTTGACTTTTGAGGACTGCCTAATGGCAATGGAGGGAGCAATAGCCTGGGAGATCTCCTCATTAGCCACGGGTGGAATGGCGATGGTCTGACAGGAGTAATGGAAGGGTCGTATCTCATGCCAAAACCTTGTTCCTTGTTGAAATGGCATCCTCATCCTCCGTTGTATTGTTAGCTTCGGTAGTGTTGTCCTGGCCATTCGACATGGGTGGAGGTCTATACCTTCCCATGAGGGAAGGCCTGTATGTTGTCACAGAGTGGTGGTACATTGTCAGGAGGGCTATCGATAAGTTTGTCGTCCGAGGGGTTTGGCTTTACCCTCCGTAGTCTGTAGGACATCATCGCTGGATGGAGCGTTCATCTTTTGAGAGGGCTGGTTCAGGTTCATCTCAGGAGTACTTTGAACCACCGGGAGGACCTGCAAATGATCCAAGACAAGTACACGGCATACTCTGTAATCATCATCATGTTCATCATGAACCAATACTTGGCTGACGATACTTTAACCTGGACGCGGAAGAATGTAGCCAAGGAGGAAACTCCATGGACTTCCTATAGGCGACATCAAGTTCTTTAACAGACTGGGGAGAAAAAGGGAGGCTTCACAGTCACACCATGGCCATTGGAGGAGCTTTAGGATTTGGTTGGAGCTTCTTTAGGATTAGATAAGATTTCTGATCCTAATTAGTGATTGTCAACAAACAGAATCGCAGCTCCTCACATCCGCTACCTGTGGCTACATGACGACCGTCCCCTCTGAGGTCCCGGCATTTGCCTGCTGCCCAGCTGCTTAGTCCAAGCCTGTTCCTGCATTCCCAGGTCCCGCATTTCCACGGTGGCCTCCACTCCATCAGCTGGTCACTCAACGCCCCGGGTCTGGGTTCAACCTGGATACGCAGCAACCTATCTATCTAATCATGTCATTCATGGTCATTCTCACCGACTAACTTGTTACTCTGCAGAATCATGTCATTCATAGACACTTTAACTGAAAACGTGTTATTGTAATGCCCGGGGTGTAGTGGAGGAAGGAGTCAGACGCAGTAGACAGAGAGTTTCAGAGTAGCGCAACTTCTTTATTCACCACACAGGTGAAAACAGACGCCACTCAAAACAAATGCCCCCAAAACACAGGGGAACTAAACAGTTCCAAAAACAACACACGTACCCAAACAACCATGACTTACAGGCGTGTATAATGAGTACACATAAAACAATCCCGCACACCCAGCAGGCGGGCCGGCTGGCTAATAAAGCCCAACTAATAAACCTAATTAACAACAGGTGTAACTAATAAACAGACAAGGAGGGGGAGGAAAAGATCAGTGGCAGCTAGTAGGCCGGTGACGACGAGCGCTGAGCGCCACCCGAACGGGAAAGGGAGCCACCTTCGGTAGGAGTCGTGACAGTTGTTCTAACAAATAGCATGTGAATTATGAACATTCCAATGGACGCTTAAAATGTTCCATATAGATACTGTACCTGATATTCTATCACATTTATTGCTGACTGTCTACTATCTATGCTGACTGTTTTTACTAAGTGTTGTGGCCATGTGTTCCTGTCCCGTTGGGTTGTGTTGTGTTGTGTTGTGGCCATGTATTCCTGTCCCATTGGGTTGTGTTGTGTTGTGGCCATGTATTCCTGTCCCATTGGGTTGTGTTGTGTTGTGGCCATGTATTCCTGTCCCATTGGGTTGTGTTGTGTTGTGGCCATGTGTTCCTGTCCCGTTGTGTTGTGTTGTGTTGTGGCCATGTATTCCTGTCCCATTGGGTTGTGTTGTGTTGTGTTGTGGCCATGTGTTCCTGTCCCATTGTTGTGTTGTGTTGTGTTGTGTTGTGGCCATGTATTCCTGTCCCGTTGTGTTGTGTTGTGTTGTGGCCATGTGTTCCTGTCCCATTGGGTTGTGTTGTGTTGTGTTGTGTTGTGGCCATGTATTCCTGTCCCGTTGTGTTGTGTTGTGTTGTGGCCATGTATTCCTGTCCCATTGGGTTGTGTTGTGTTGTGTTGTGTTGTGTTGTGGCCATGTATTCCTGTCCCATTGGGTTGTGATATCTGTTCTCCTTGTACTATAACTTTTGTGTTTTGTCATATGTCCCTGTCCTTCTGTCTGTCTTTTCCTGTGATTTCAATGTTGTTTTGTTATTTTATGCATCGCTCTGCAGTTCTCAGTCGTCACTGGCAAGGCTGTCATTGTAAATAGGAATTTGTTCTTAATTACCTTGCCTGGACCATCTAACATGAAGTTGTAAAACACTGAACTTCCTTTTTAATACACCATTGGTAATACCATCCTCCAGGTTGGCAAAAAAAAATCTAATGTAATGTGTATTCTAACTTTATGTATATATATTTACATTAGCTACAGTATCGTAGGGAATACATGCCCAATAAAAAATACTTTCGGAAAACATTCCATGATAGACTGACCAGATGAATCCAGGTGAAAGCTAAGATCCTCTACTGATGTCACTTGTCAAATCCTCTTCAATCAGTGTAGATGAAGGTGAGGAGACAGGTTCAAGTAGGATTTTTAAGCCTTGAGACAATTGAGACATAGATTGCGTGTGTGTCATTCAGAGGATGAATGGGCAAGACAAAAGATGTAAGTGCCTTTGAACAGAGTATGGTAGTAGGTGCCAGGCGCACTGGTTTGAGTGTGTCAAGAACTGCAACGCTGCTGTTTAAAAAAAATACCCTAAACAGTTTCCCGTGTGTATCAAGAATGTTCCACCACCCAAAGGACATCCAGCCAACTTGACACAACCGTGGGAAATATTGGAGTCAACATGGACCAGCATCCCTGTGGAACGTTTTTGACACCTTTTAGAGCCCATGCCTCGACAAATTGAGACTGTTTTGAGGGCAAAAGGGGGTGCAACTTAATATTAGGAAGGTGTTCCTAATGTACAGTATTGTACATTCAGTGTAGTATGCACTTCATGGATGGTATGTCCCTGTATGACCTAACCAACCTATGACCTATGCCCTAACCAACCTATGACCTATGCCCTAACCAACCTATGACCTATGCCCTAACCAACCTATGACCTATGCCCTAACCAACCAAATGTATGTCTGATATGCTATGACCTATGACCTAACCAATTGAAATTCAAACACCTACCAAAGAGCCCTAACCAACCAAATGGTGATATGTCCGATTGAAATTCAAACACCTACCAAGAGGGTGTGTCCTGCTCAAGGTTGGTCTCAAAGGTTTCTACAATATATACAGTATATATATATATATAACTGGGTGGTTCGAGCACTGAATGCTAATTGGCTGACAGCCGTTGTATATCAAATCAAATTGTACTTATCACATACACATGGTTAGCAGATGTCAATGCAAGTGTAGCGAAATGCTTGTCAGACCGTATACCACGGGTATGACAAAACATGTATTTTTACTGCTCTAACTATATTGGTAACTAGTTGATAATGGCAATAAGGCACCTCGGAGGTTTGTGGTAGATGGCCAACTCCACGTTGCGTCGTGCTTAAGAACAGCCCTTAGCCGTGGTGTATACCACACCGCCTCGTGCATTATTGCTTAAATATATATGATACCATTCCATTGACTCCATTCCAGCAATTATTATGAGCCGTCCTCCCCTCAGCAGCCTCCACTGGTGTCAATATTATGAAAACTTTTGTGATGTGTTAATTTAGTAATACGTTATAAAGAGTCAAAGGAATATACTGTACTGGATAAATAATAACAACTTTCCTGAACCAACACTTACAATTACCCCCCCCCCTTTCTAACTCTGACTTTGCTGATAAGTACCTTATTGAGGAAAGGTGTACTTACTATGCTTGTGATATGTGGTTGTCCCACCTAGCTATCTTAAGATGAATGCACTAAATGTAATTTGCTCTGGATAAGAGCGGTGCTAAATGACTCAAATGTAATTCTATAAGGTGGTATACAATAGATTGTATAAGACAGGTATGTATTCTATAATATATGTTTATCCTCTGTGTTGCATCATATCTTTCATTACTTACTGTTTTTCTCAATCGCGTACAATCATTTTTGGGATCTGTGTTGAAACGTATCTATAGCAGAACACCAACGATGAAATGTTCATATACATTTTTTGGGAGCTGCAGAGCGTCAAGGCCATCCTGAAGAGGAGCTACCTCAGTGGGGCCACGCAGCAGAGAACCATTGAGGAGCGGCAGAGGAAGTTGGATGAGGTGGAAGTCAGGGCCTTGTGGATGGAGAGAGACCTTGAAGAGACATGTCATCAACTGAAGCGAGACCAGAGCAGGACCTCCCAGCTGGAGAAGGCTCTGAAAGACAGACTTAAGATCAGCGAGGAGTCTGAGACCAGGGCCTCCCAGCTGGAGAAGGCTCTGAAAGACAGACTTAAGATCAGCGAGGAGTCTGAGACCAGGGCCTCAGCTGGAGAAGGAGATGGCAGATATGGAGGCCAGGCTGCAGGGCGAGGAGAGCAGGGCCTCTCAGCTGGCCAGAGCTTTGAATGAGGAGCCTGCGACGAGCTAAAGAGTGAGCCAGGGAAAATTGAGGAGAAGAAGAGTTAGCTGGAGAATAACTTGGCTGAAAGCGAAACAGGCTCGACGATCTGCACCCAGCTGAGGAGGGAGATCCAGGCTAATGTGAACAAAGTGGAGCAGTGGCAGGCGAAGAGGATCTCCTTTGAGCAGCTCAAGGCTGAGCTGGAGGGCAAGATGGCAATAATGGAGGAAGAGAGGCATTTCCGAAAAGAGCCTGGGGCCGGCACTGAGCTATCCACAAAGCTGGTGAAAGCGGAGAAGGAGATCGGCAGACTCTGGCAGCCCAGCGGCAGTCTGCAGAGGAGAAATCACTGCTTTGAAGATTTGATTGAGATAAACCAAAGTCATTTGTTAGGTAAAGAGTTAGCCTGTTTATGTTCATTGTGCCACAAGCCAATGTGTGATTATAATGCGTTATGCTCTCTTTCAGATGCTCAGCAATAGGTGGGGTGTTGCTGCCTTCAGAAGAAGATTGAAGAGAAGATTAAAGGCCCAATGGAATCAAAAACCCAAATTCCCTGTGTTTTGTACTGTAACAAAGTGGCCCTTTCTTGGTGTCGAGAGAGAGAACATAGGACTTTACTTGACCAAACTCCTAAATCCCCAAAATGGGAGAACTAAACCATTTCTACTTTTGAGAATGTGGGACTGGTCCGTAGACACTTAAGGGACAATTATGACGAGTGTGTTTCATTTGGTGATCTCATAAAGGACAGGAAACACACATAACGGTATCTCTTAAAGTGTACATTTCCCAGCTGTCAGGTTTACATCTAAATATTGTGGAAAGTATGTGACTAAACATGAAACTATTTGTGAAAGATGTAATGTGATATTCACCTTCTAAATGAGAGTATGGATTTTCATATAAAGATTAACTAGTCAGTGGCCACGCCCCCGTGAGCCCAGACATCACATTAGGCATCATGGAACCGCCCTTTTCTACTGAAACCTATAAAACCTACTCCTGATGAAATTCACACCAGACCACGCAAACCACAGTTTAAACTAAGGTAGCAAATGGTTGAATTTCTAAGATAAAAACATGCCGGGTGACGCTGGTGTGTGAAGTGGTTTGAACTACAACTCTACCAAAGGATAAGACTATACCACGTGGAACATTGGCTACACGGCTGGAAATGGTTCAACTCTGAGACTATCGATTCACGACACAATAAGTGAGACACAAATTACTAGTCTGTAGCTAGAAATGACGTAAACCTAGGACGAGAATACCGACAACTGCCGAAACATCTATTCTATGAGAACTCTGAAGTAAAGGGCCAACCAGGGTGACTTGTTGCTCGAAAACACAGATTGATTTGGTGTAATAAACCAGAGAGAGCGACTAAATCAGTCAATATGGTTACTGGGCTATCTGATCATAATCTGACACTTATAGCCAGAAAGCTGTCTAAGAGCAGGTTTAACCTCTCTACTGTTAGAAGGCCGGATCAACTAAGAACACCTAAGAGTGAATTAAGCTATTTTGAAAACGCAATTAAGGGAATGAACTGGAATGATCTCTTGTCCTATACAGACGTGGAAGCTGATAGTCAGGTTTTTCTATCCACAATCCAGACTACAATAAATGGTTTCCTAAAGAAAATCAAATCCAAACCTGGCCAAAACAGGACTCTTCCTTGGCTAAATGGAGAAATGTGGAAATTGATGAAAGAACGAGATTATGCTCTAAAAATAGCCCTAAGATCCAAATTAGAGCATGACAGACGTAGGTTTACCATGTTGAGAAATAAGGTGATGAAAGAAATCAGACAAGCCAAGGCAAACTTTTTTATTCACATAATTGGTGAAGCAAAGGGAAATTCTAAACTGATCTGGGAGAATCTAAAAAAGTTAACAGGGAAAGACCATAGTAACACTGCAAAAAGACTAGACATCATGGTGAATAACAATCTAACACAGGATGCAGTCGAAATAGCAATAGCCTTCATTTCCTACTTTATTGACTCTGTCAGGGTTCTGACACAGAACCCCTCCACTTGTTTCTTGGGCTCAGTGCTAGTAAATGATGCTCAACCTGTCTTCATCATAAGGGAGGTTTCTGAGTCAAAGGTGAACAAGGTGATTAGCGCACTAAAGAACTCTAAAGCCAAAGATGTGTTTGGGCTGGACTCTACCTTTCTTAAAAACTACAAAGAGTCACTCATTGGCCCCATTACTAAGGTCACCAACACATCTATTGGTCTCGGGGTGTTTCCAAGGTTATGGAAGTCGGCCATTATAACGGCAATCTTTAAATCAGGCGACCCTGCTGACGTGAGTAACTACAGGCCCATTAGTATACTACCTGTGGTGTCAAAGGTTGTTGAAAAGTGTGTAGCAGAACAACTGATTGCAGAACAACTGATTGTCCACCTCAACAACAGCCCCTTCACATTACACTCCATGCTCCACTCCATGCTCCACTCCATGCTCCACTCCATGCTCCACTCCATGCTCCACTCCATGCTTCCATGCTTCAGAGCGAAACACTCCACAGAAACGGCCAACTGCTTTCTTCTGGAAAATGTGAAGTCCAAGATGGACAAAGGGGGCGTTGTTGGGGATGTGTTTCTGGACCTAAGGAAGGCTTTTGATACTGGTAACCATGAGATTCTCATCACAAAATTGTCCAAGTTCAACTTTTCCCCTGATGCCTTGAGATGGATGAAATCATACCTTGAAGGCAGAACTCAGTGTGCCAGAGTGAGCAATGAGCTGTCGCCCACTCGTAGCTATAATGTGGGCGTGCCCCAAGGCCAATACTGGGGCTCCTCCTGTTCAGCCTGTACATTAATGATCTGCCTTCTGTCTGTACTGGATCTGAAGTTCAAATGTATGCAGATGATACAGTGATATATGTGCAAAGAGCAAACAACAAGCTGCACAAGAACTCACTACTGTAATGGTCCAGGTTACAAAGTGTCTCAGTGACTCGTGTTTGCATCTCAATGTGAAAAAAACTGTTTGCATGTTCTTCACAAAGAGGGCAGCAGATGCTACTGAGCCAGATGTCTATGTGTCAGGGGAGAAGCTCCAGGTGGTATCTGATTTTAAGTACCTTGGCATCATACTTGATTCCAACTTCTCTTTTAAAAAGCATGTGAAAAAGGTCATTCAAATAACCAAATTCAACCTAGCTAATTTCCGATTTATACGAAATTGTTTGACTACAGAGGTAGCAAAAATGTACTTCAAATCTATGATACTCCTCCACTTAACATACTGCATGACTAGTTGGGCCCTAGCTTGCTGTACAACATTAAGACCTATTCAGTCTGTCTACAAACAGGCTCTCAAAGTGCTTGATAGGAAGCCCAATAGCCACCATCACTGTTACATCCTCAGAAAGCATGAGCTCCTGAGTTGGGAAAATCTTGTGCAATACACCGATGCATGTCTTGTATTCAAGATCCTAAATGGCCTGGCTCCCCCTCCACTCAGTACTTTTGTTAAACAGAAAACCCAAACATATGGCAGCAGATCCACAAGGTCTGCCATGAGAGGTGACTGTATAGTTCCCTTAAGGAAAAGCACCTTTAGTAAATCCGTTGTCTCTGTGAGAGCTTCCCATGTCTGGAATACACTGCCATCAGACACACCTAACTGCACCACATATCACACTTTCACAAAATGCTTGATGACATGGCCAAAGGTCAATCAGATTTCTGAACATGGTCCCTAGCTGTGTGTTGCCGCTTTCCATGTTGTCTGTTGTCTGTAGCTTGTGAGGTGTGGAAACACTTTGTTGCTTTTATGAATTTTGTCTTGCTGCTTTTTGTTCTATGTTGCTATATCTGTATGCTGCGTCTTGCTTGTCCTATGTTGCTCTGTATGTATGCTATGTCTTGCTTGTCCTATGTTGCTATTGTCTATATTGTAATTGTTTTTAATAACCTGCCCAGGGACTGCGGTTGAAAATTAGCGGTCGTTCATGTAAAGTATTAGCAATTTCAATAAGTGTAGTTATCCTCTGAGTTTCCTGCTCTTGAACCGCACACCCCTTTCTTTTGTCTACCAAACAGTCATATCGGTTTCGTCCGCTAGGGACTTTTCTTTGTATCATGTAGCAACCCAGTGTATAATATCTGTTTGTTTGTTTAGTATTTATGTAATTTCATTAGTTGGTACATAAATAATTAAGCCAATTTGTATATCGCTGATTCATAATTTATGCTAGGGTTCGTGCAGATAACCAAGACTTTTACGACATTCAGATGAATCTGATAGAAGGTAAAGAATAATTAATGTTTGAGTGCTATTGATATAAAAGATCTTCAGATCTTTAAGAGTGGATTCGGGAGATAGCCAACTCTATATAAGCGAATGCTTCCGTGGTGCCCCGGATTCCTAATGAGTTAGTTATTGCCTGATTAATTTAATCAAACAATTAAACGTTTAGGTAATCAATTTGTAAATAGTATGTCATCTCATTTAATCATAGTAAAGACATGGCAGTACATATTTCCACATATGAGGTTAGAAAAATACTGTGAAATTGTGAAAATTATGATAATGCCCTTTTAGTGTAAGAGCTGTTTAAAAATGGCTGAAATGTCAAACTGTTTTGGCCTGCCTGGTTACATCACCAAGTGGTAGATTAGGTCATAGACCAATAAGAAAGAGTTCCAAACCTCTCTGCCAATAACAGATTTTCTCCCCTTCCCTACTCAGACAACTCCCAGGAAAAAATCTTGCTTGAGAAATTGCACTTTGCTAAGAAGCTTTTTTTGTTGTTTATTTTTTACTTCTCAACCCCATCCCCAAACCCTTTCTTCTTATTGGGTCTGGGATGATGCATTTCTTCTGTATTAAACCAATCAAATATATGGATGAAGCAATATGCTGCGTTTGTGGTTTCATTCATCAAGTCCTGACAACCCTATAGCCATACTTCTACATCATTACATTTCACAAGCTGTAGAGCTGTACAGTAGTAGTAGTAGTAGTAGCTAGTTCATCTTTACTCAGTTACATCAGTCTCTTATTCTTTAATGAGAGGAGAAGATCAATTCATGGTCAGTTATATAACAGTGACCATGGGTCATCTCTAGAACATTATGGCCTAGGCTACTTCTTGGGCTGACAGGTCGGAGTGTTCCCAGGAATCCAAAATGTAATTCGAATTTCTATGTTTGGTACACATTCTGACCACAAGAAAAATGTAGAGAAAGATATTTTCATTGGTTAGGCATTTAGAATACCCAGTTATATAACACCGTCTTTATTCCTGCACTCAGAGAGATGAAGCGTAGCAGGTTCACAAGGGTAGCCTATTGCGTTATGTATATTTTATCCATTTGTCATGTGGTCTATGAAATGAAATAAAAAATTCACTTAAAATAGTAACTATATTTTCCTGTATGGGAACCTCTTTTGTTGAGTGCATCATATAGCAATCACATTGCACATCCATATCAAGTAAGCAATTGTGAGTGAAACTCATGTCAAAAATAGATCACTGTTCATTGAACTTCGGTCTTCTGTAAATTCTAAAACAAAATCGCCACTAGATGGAGCCCTACACCATTTTATGTAGAGAACTTGTAAATGAAAAAGTCCTTCTAAAGACAGTTGTTTTGATGATTGACGGATGGACCATTGAAATTGTTGTCCCTCCAGATCACATGGAACTACTATCGTCCCAAGAAGATTGCCAGTTCTGAGATCAGCAGCACTAGCCCTGCTTTATCATCATCATTATCGTCATCACCACCAACATTTACCTTAGATTCCCTGTGTTCAACAATCATATCAATAACACTTAATCATCACAGAATCCATTTAATAAAGGTATACTTTGGAGTGAAACTAAAAAGGATCAAAACAATGATGTTCCCCAAAGTCAAGAGTTGCTGACTAAACTAGAGCAAAGCCAGAGCACATCTCCATTGATTACCATGGTGCATTGCATGCCTCTCATCTCCTTTCCAATTCAACTCTAATCATCAGCAGGGCTATGTGTGAGAAGAGGTGGTTGTGGTGGAACTGTTTACTCTCTGCTGAAAGTTTTGGGGCTGACCGGGTGTCTGTCTGTCTGCCTGTAGCTGAGAGCGCTCTCCCTCCCTCTGTGGAGGCCAATCACCAGTGAGTGAGTGATGAGGAGCGTGCCTCCTTTGATCCCTGCTTTATTCCGGGCACGGGGCACCCCCTCCTGTCTGCCATTACTCCTGCCCTGCTGATTAGAACATTAGAACAGAACAGCAACCTTCTGGAGCAGACTGATAAAAGCCCCAGGGTGGGTAGGATCTTTCCCTGCGTGGACAGGGATGGTTTGTTGTGTAGCTGTAAACCTCATGGAACATTTGGCTAGTTTCTATAGCTAGAAAGGACTAACTAGACTAACTAGAATGAGCCACTGGTCACGCCCACCGCTCCCGAGTATACTACTCGCCAATGTCCAGTCTCTTGACAACAAAGTAGACGGAATCCGAGCAAGGGTTGCCTTCCAGAGAGACATCAGAGATTGTAACATTCCCTGTTTCACGGAAACATGGCTCACTCAGGATACGTCATCAGAGTTGGTACAGCCACCAGGTTTCTTCACGCATCGCGCCGACAGAAACAAACATCTCTCTGGTAAGAAGAAGGGCGGGGGCGTATGCCTTATGATTAACGAGTCGTGGTGTGATCATAACAACATACAGGAACTCAAGTCCTTTTGTTCACCTGACTTAGAATTCCTCACAATCAAATGCCGACCGCATTATCTACCAAGAGAATTCAAATCAAATCAAATCAAATGTATTTATATAGCCCTTCATACATCAGATGATATCTCAAAGTGCTGTACAGAAACCCAGCCTAAAACCCCAAATAGCAAGCAATGCAGGTGTAGAAGCACGGTGGCTAGGAAAAACTCCCTAGAAAGGCCAAAACCTAGGAAGAAACCTAGAGAGGAACCAGGCTATGTGGGGTGGCCAGTCCTCTTCTGGCTGTGCTGGGTGGAGATTGCCAGAACATGGCCAAGATGATCAAATGTTCATAAATGACCAGCATGGTCGTATAATAATAAGGCAGAACAGTTGAAACTGGAGCAGCAGCACGGCCAGGTGGACTGGGGACAGTAAGGAGTCATCATGTCAGGTAGTCCTGTGGCATGGTCCTAGGGCTCAGGTCCTCCGAGAGAGAGAGAGAGAAAGAGAGAATTAGAATTCTCTTTGATTATAATCACAGTAGTGTATACCCCCCCCACCCCCACCCCACCTCGACTGCCCTGAAAGAACTTCATTGGACTCTATGTAAACTGGAAACCACATATCCCGAGGCGGCATTTATTGTAGCTGGAGATTTTAACAAGGCTAATCTGAATCTGTCTCCCTAAATTTGATCAGAATATTGAATGCGCGAGCCGGGCTGGCAAAATCCTGGATCATTCTTACTCTAACTTCCGCGACGCATACAAAGCCCTTCCTCGCCTTCCTTTCAGCAAATCTGGCCATGACTCCAATTTGTTGCTCCCAGCCTATAGACAGATACTAAAAAAGGAAACGCCTGTGCTCAGGTCTGTTCAACGCTGGTCCGACTAATCTGATTCCACGCTTCAAGACTGCTTCGATCACGTGGACTGGGATATGTTCCGGATAGCGTCGAACAACAACATTGATGTATACACTGATTCGGTGAGCGAGTTTATTACCAAGTGCATCGGTGATGTTGTACCCACGGCGACTATTAAAACCTTCCCCAACCAGAAACCGTGGATTGATGGCAGCATTCGCGCAAAACGAAAAGTGCGAACCACTGCTTTTAATCAGGGCAAGGCGACCAGAAACATGACCGAATACAAACAGTGTAGCTATTCCCTCCGCAAGGCAATCGAACAAGCTTAAGTGTCAGTATAGAGACAAAGTAGATTCAACGGCTCAGACACAAGAGGTATGTATGTGACAGGGTCTACAGTTAATCACAGACTACAAAAAGAAAACCAGCCCCGTCGCGGACCCCGATGTCTTGCTCCCAGACAAACTAAACAGCTTCTTTGCTCGCTTTGAGGACAATACAGTGCCACCGACACGGCCCGCTACCAAAACCTGCAGAATCTCCTTCACCGCAGCCAACGTGAGTAAAACATTTAAACGTGTTAACCCTCGCAAGGCTGCCGGCCCAGACAGCATCCCTAGCTGTGTCCTCAGAGCATGTGCAGACCAGCTGACTGGTGTGTTTACGGACATATTCAATCAATCCCTATCCCAGTCGGCTGTCCTCACATGCTTCAAGAGGGCCACCATTGTTCCTGTTCCCAAGAAAGCTAAGGTAACTGAGATAAACAACTACCGCCCCTAGCACTCACTTCCTTCATCATGAAGTGCTTTGAGAGACTAGTGCTTCAAGGACCATATCACCTCCACCCTACCTGACACGCCAGACCCACTCCAATTTGCTTACTGCCCCAATAGGTCCACAGACGACGCAACCGCAATCACACTGCACACTGTCCTAACCCATCTGGACAAGAGGAATACCTATGTAAGAATGCTGTTCATCGACTACAGCTCAGCATTTAACACCATAGTACCCTCTAAACTCGTCATTAAGCTCGAGACCCTGGGTCTCGACCCCGCCCTGTGCAACTGGGTCCTGGACTTTCTGACGGGATACCCCCAGGTGGTGAGGGTAGGAAACATCTCCACCCTGCTGATCCTCAACACTGGGGCCCCACAAGGGTGCGTTCTTAGCCCTCTCCTGTACTCCCTGTTCACCCATGACTGCGTGGCCATGCATGCATACAACTCAATAATCAAGTTTGCAGAGGACACTACAGTGGTAGACTTGATTACCAACAACGACAAGACGGCCTACAGGGAGGAGGTCAGGGCCCTCAGAGTGTGGTGTCAGGAAAATAACCTCACACTCTACATCAACAAAACAAAGGAGATGATCGTGGACTACAGGAAACAGCAGAGGGAGCACTCCCCTATCCACATCGACGGGACAGTAGTGGAAAAGGTGAAAAGTTTTAAGTTCCTCGGCATACACATCACGGACCAACTAAAATGTCCACACACAGACAACGTGGTGAAGAAGGCGCAACAGCGCCTCTTCAACCTCAGGAGGCTGAAGAAATTTGGCTTGTCACTAAAAACACTCACAAACTTTTACAGATGCACAATCGAGAGCATCCTGTCGGGCTGTATCACCGCCTGGTACGGCAACTGCTCCGCCCACAACCGTAAGGCTCTCCAGAGGGTAGTGAGGTCTGCACAACGCATCACCGGGGGCAAACTACCTGCCCTCCAGTACACCTACACCACCCGATGTCACAGGAAGGCCATAAAGATCATCAAGGACAATAACCACCCGAGCCACTGCCTGTTCACCCCGCTATCATCCAGAAGGCGAGGTCAGTACAGGTGCATCAAAGCAGGGAGACTGAAAAACAGCTTCTATCTCAAGGACATCAGACTGTTAAACAGCCACCACTAACATTGAGTGGCTGCTGCCAACATACTGACTAAAATTTCTAGCCACTTAAATAATAAAAAATTGGATGTAATAAGTGTATCACTAGTCACTTTAAACAATGCCACTTTATATAATGTTTACATACCCTACATTACTCATCTCATATGTATATACTGTATTCTATACCATCTACTGCATCTTGCCTATGCCGTTCGGCCATCGCTCATCCATATATTTATGTGTACATATTCTTATTCATTCCTTTACATTTGTGTGTATAAGGTAGTTGTTGTGAAATTGTTAGATTACTTGTTAGATATTACTGCACGGTCGGAACTAGAAGCACAAGCATTTCATTACACTCGCAGTAACATCTGCTAACCATGTGTATGTGACCAATACAATTTGATTTGATACATGTACCCCCCCACATTGACTCGGTACCGGTACCCCTTGTATATAGCCTTGTTATTGTATTGTGTTTTTATTTATTACATTTTTTAACTTTAATTTATTTAGTAAATGTTTTCTTAATTCTTCTTTTTCTGAAAATTGCATTGTTGGTTAAGGGCTTGCAAGTAAGCATTTCAAAGGTAACACCTGTTGTATTCGGCACATTTGATTTGATTTTCATGCAAGGTTAAAGGGCAGGTGTGTAATACTAATTAGGGGGGTGCTTATATTTGTCCCGTTACACACTTGCAGGGAGTGGGGACACCTGCAGGGAGTGGGGTCACAGCCAGAGTCACTATTGTCCTGCACCCCTGGAGCAATTGGGGTGAAGTGCTTTGCTCAAGGGTACAGCGACACATTTTTCATGTTGTCAGCTCCATGATTCGAACCAGCAACCTATCAGTTACTGGCCCAATGCTCTAACCTCGAGACTACCTGTATGTGTTTGTGTGTGTTTCAGCAGAGAGAGAAAGTGTGGTTGTGGTCACTTTTGATGGGGCAGATGGCATGGTGATAAATAATTGTGATGCAGCAAAGAGGAGGCTCTGGGGGGGAAGAGATAAATAAATATGAGAGGAGTGGGTAGAGACAGAGAGCCACATGAGAGAGAACCCAGCTAGCATATAACGTTCTGAGAACCATATATTACTTAGAGCTTGGTGAGAGCGTGGTTGTCATATGGTTATTTTTCATACAACCTTCCCACAACTTTCTGGGAATGGTGCAGGATAGTTGCTAGGCTTTGGAATATTCTCAGCACATTTAAGGAACTTGACAAAAAAACATTATTCTACATTCCTTTAACAGAACGTTTCCTAAAAGTTCAAACATGTTTACATTTCATTTCAATTTTGGTAATGTTCTAGGAACGTTCCCCAACTGGTTTGTCATTGGTAATGTTATCAAATAGTTCAGAGAACATTATGAAACAACATTCTTCTGTGGGAATTTTAGTGCTTCAGCATCACAGTTTTCCATATGGTTCTAATTAAAGTCATGTTCTCACATAGTTTGGTGAACGCTAAGAAAACTTTCCATAAAAACCCCAAGAGAACTGAAGTAACATTCTAAGAATGTTATAAAAACATATACATTTCCGTTGTCAGCATCAACAAAACTCTTAATTTAGTGTGTTCAAGTGAGTTGGTCATAATGAGTGCTTGTCACCTTTGAAATGGGGTCTGTTTGAATAGACTGAAATGAACAGCTTTGTATGAGTAAAAAGAAAACATGGCATAGCTCCATCCTAGAGGCGCAGTGGACTAATTCCAAGGCTAGAAAACAGAAAGCAGAGCTTAGAAATTCGCTGATGCTGTGCAACAATACAGAAAGAAACGTGTTCACATGATTAATTCCTAAGCAAATCCATTTCCATCTGTGCTTGGAGGTCAAAACAGTTAGCCCAAACTAAGCTAGTGTTGTTATCAAAAAAACGATTGAAACATGTTTTCAGAACATCCTTTTTATTACCTTCAAATAACCTAGAACTTCCATTCAAAGAAACGTTCAGTGAACCACAGTAAAACGTTCTCAGAACCTCCCTGCAACCTAAACGTTAAGGTTCCCAGAACAGGGAACTGTAATTCACTTCCGTTCTCAGAAAGTAATTTTTTTGCCCCTCGGTTTTACCAGTCAGGAAACGTAGGGCTTCGTAACCAGAACCAATGGAAAACCAAAAACATACTTTCCCACAACTTCCAAAGAACCAAATGTTCTAGCTGGGAGCACCCCCGCCCCCCCCCTCTCCTCTCTCTGTTCTTCCATCCCTCCATATCCCAGGCTGTATGGGAAAATCTATATCAGTAATCTCGGGAGCTGACATGTCTCATGTCTCAAGCTCTCACGACAATCTCAGTCACTGCCATCTATAGATATCTTGCATCCTCCTTTCCTCCCTCCACCTCCTCCTCCTCCTCTCCATTCGACCCTCACGGAGTGGGAGGCTGATGAAGACAAACGACGCCTTTCAGTTTTCCATCACCATCTGCTTCCCAGGAACAGATGAGGTGGAAAATCCCTGGGAATTTCTTCTCCGGTATTCCGTATGGGTCCTGCTCCCGCAAGCCTGGAATTGGATGGGATTACAAATGGGGTGGGAAAGCTGTACAGGCAGATAGAGGGATATCAGTCATGGTCGTGTTTCTAAAGTCCAACGCTCGGCGGGTTTCAATAGCTGATGAAGCAAACAGAGAATTAGACAAGTCATTTGACAGAAGGGTTAGAAAGTTCTATGATACCAAGATGACAAGGCTGATAATGAAGGATTGGTAAAGCAACAAGAGTCCCATGCACTCCCCACTGGGTAGACATAGATGTCATTTCAACGTCTTGTTCTAACTTTGGTTGAGTTGTCCACCAACGTCAAATTAACCAAATATTTCACCATGTCACAGGATTTAGGTGAGAAAAAAAAAATGGGTGAAAAAAAAAGAGAAGTTCACGTTACATTGATGACTTTTTGCAAATCCAATCAGTTTTCCACGCTGATTCAACTTCACCGCAAGTCGTTTTGTTGAAATGACGTGGAAACAACGTTCCTTCAATCCGTTTTTTGCCCAGTGGGTCTGCTTTTGAACAGCGGAGGTTCTTACTCCAGCTGAATACATACAGACATGAACGAATTAAGCTCACTTCACCAAGGATGGGACCATTTCAAAAGAATCCCAAGTACGAGGCTTCACATGTAACTTTCAATGTATAGTAGTCTGGGTTACTTCACATATCACACATACTGATACTTGTAAAGTAGACGCATGGAAGGAATACAAAACAAGAGAAGTGTCTAACAAGGAAATATAAACAATGCTACCTGATGACTGACCGAAATAGAGCCCTAGATAAATAGGAAGTAATCAAGGTAGTAATGATGATGGGGCGCAGGTGTGCGTAATGATGGGTTGCCAGGTCCAGCGGTTAGTAAACCGGCAAAGTTGAGCGCAGGGGCGGGGCAGTGGGAGTGGGCGTGACAATACTGTACCGATTGACATAATGTTCCATTAATACACTGCAGTATTCGTGGCTAACTCATACTAGTTATTTTTGCAGAAATACAGCCATACAACGCCCAGAGGGCTCTGGTCAAAAATAGGGTGTCATTTCGGATTCTACAGGTTTCATGCAGTACAGTGTCTCTGGAATGATGTGTGTGTGTGTGTGACGAATTCTCTGCTGGGGACTTTTATCAGCACCCCACATCCTTTCAAGTCTACGAGTAACATAAACCGGCCTCTCTCTGACCTGTGTGACCTGGGCTCTGATTGGTTGCTGGGGCAGTCGCTAGGGCAGTTGCTAGGGGGTCCGGACACCGTTCTACTCTTCAGGTCAGACACATGTTCAGTCTCCTCCAAGCAGTGACAGAGAGAGCAGCAAGGCCCCTCTGTCCCGCACAGCAACATCTAGACTCATAGATCTGGACTGGTGGGATGGTGGGCGTGCCCAAATTGAGTTGTGTGATATTTGTATGTTGTTCTTCATAGTTAGTTTCCGCTATCGCCTATTGTATGTTGCCTCTGTGTGTTCACTGTGTTCTGTAATATGTGTAGGTAGCGTGTCAATTTATGCAGTCCTCCCTTTGTTTATAGCTTTGTGACTCTACTTGTGCTATTAGTTATTGTGTTGTGTAAAGTGTATTTCTTACCCCTGTTTTCTGTCCATTATAGAACCACCACCATTTCATGTCCATTTCATTCCTGTGTTTGTCAATAAAGTATCCTTGTGTGGAACTCTGAGGTTGCCTTATTCCCCTCTCACCAGGGGAGGTGCTAGCGGGTCACAGGTCAGCCCAGAGAGTCGTTCTCTTTCATTAAGTGTGTGTGTGTGTGTGTGTGTGTGTGTGTAGTTACACTTCTACTTGAGGACAGAAAGCCCTTCAAAGAAAGCAGTCTATTTCACTTAGCTAGGCACCTTGAGCCACTAACACAGGCAGCAGCCCTGAAACACAGCAACCAAGCCAGTAATTACTGCTTCACTCCTCTCTCGTTTATTCCGCTCTCTTTCCTTCCTCTCTTTGTCTGGTGGTACGGTCTCCGAACAAGGGAGTAGCTCGGAAAAAACAACCTGGCCTTATATCATGTAAGTTAGCTTGGAAAGGAATGGAAGAGACATAGTTCCAAATGAAATAAATGAGGTCCTGATTTGCAGTTATGTTGAGCTGAGCAACATTTATCAAATGATGCTTGTGACGCAAAGACTGAAACGCAACGCAGGTGTCTACACAACACAAAGGTACACACTTTACCCTTTCAATTAGGCATAGGTGTTTGGCTTAGTGGGCCAATGCACTTTTCATGAGACATGGGTTCAAACCCTGTCAGTGCCTCTCACACAGGGGCGGTAGCCTAGTGGTTAGAGTGTTGGACTGGTAACCGAAAGGTTGCAAGTTCAAATCCCCGAGCTGACAAGGTACAAATCTGTCGTTCTGCCCCTGAACAGGCAGTTAACCCACTGTTCCTAGGCCGTCATTGAAAATAAGAATTTGTTCTTAACTGACTTGCCTAGTTTAATAAAGGTAAAATAAAAAATAAAAAAAATAAAAAAACAGGTGTGCGTGCATGACAGAGCAGATGTTTAGAGAGTGTGCCAACGATCCCCAGAAGTAGAGCTAATTGGAACAGGCTTGGGGGTTGGGATACGCTGTTGTTCCAGAAGACCAGGATAAATATCACTGTAGAACACAGCTGGGATGAGAGAGATGTGGAGAATGAGAGCAGGACAGAAAGAGAGAGAGAGAAAGACAGACAGAGAGGGAGATGGTAGAGAAAGACAGAGAGCCCATGCTGAGACACTGCCAAGTGGGCCAGTACAGTTAACTACGCTGGGCTTCTCTCTCTGTCAGCACTGTCTGGACCTTGGCAGCAGAATCTGTGTCAGGCTTATTCATGCAGATGTAATATTATTTATCTCATACAATTCTCAACATGAGGTAATGCATGTATTTTTTGTCTCAGGTGGGTGTTGATGTTGGCTTCTTTTGTTTGCCTTTCATTGTGTGTCTTTGTACGGTAGCATACAAAGTAACTACAGGATGCCCAAATGGTTCAATCACACTCACCAAACAATATAGCCAGAGAAAGGCACCTGACTTCCTGAAAGATTGCACTTGAGACATTCCATCGCAAATGCTTCTGTTATTATCTAGTGTTGATCACACAGTAAGAGCACAAATGTAGTGAATGGAGCTGTAGAGAATTGAAAAGAACATCTCAGGGATACACCACTGAAAAGGCTTTTGTGTCAGACAATCTGGAGGACGAAGGACACTTGCATAAATAAGACATAGATTTTTTCTCTTCCTGCTGGCCTGCGTATAAAGTCTCAACCGACCACAGCTGAGTAATGTTCTGTTTATTACAAGGTCAAATTAAACTCTTCACTGTTGGACTTTCTCTCTCTGGTGAAGTGTGAAGGAGTGAAAATTCCGCCCTGACTTGGGTGTGAACTCACAACCCTCCGCACTGCAACGCAACATACTCCAGAAGCATTGTTTATAACACTGGCCCCGAAAAGCATTTCTCTGTCCTGGGTGACAGTACTTCTAGGTCTCAGGAAGGATGCAGCACTGGCTGGTTCCACTGGCTGTTTTGGGATGCAGGGACTTTTTACTACATCCACACTATACACATCCTGTATCACAAAGGCATAGCCAAAACAGAAGCTCACCTTACTCCTCTTCTGGCAGCACTTTTAAAGGGAGGCAGCCAATGGAGTGGTAGAGTGGAGTAGAATAATTCAGTGATCCTGCGCTGCAAATGCACCTGGGATACGGTGTTACAGACATTCGCCTCCTGCCACAGACTTTTGTTTAATAGGCTGGTCTCCCTCGGCAGACGACATATGCTGGCAGGCAACATATGCTGCAACACCACGAGATGTAGTGCGGCGTTACCAGTTCCCTAGACCCTAGCCACATTACCTGATTGTAAACAGCCGTAGAGCAATTATACAACTAGAAAGCAGAACTAAAAAAATTTACATTCTCATAGGAATATCACATTCTTATAGGAATATCACATTCTCATAGGAATATCACATTCTCATAGGAATATCACATTCTCATAGGAATATCACATTCTTATAGGAAAAACTATTCACTTTGATTGTGGCGGTGAACAATAATTGATTGACAGGTAGAGAATTCTGCCCATGGACATTGCCTTTAACTTGTGAGACATTTTAATTATGGGGTTAAAATGTTTGATTGACAGGTAGAATATGACCACACATGAACATTGCCTTTAAAACACAATCCAGTCGCATGATTGACTGCAATAAGGAGTGAAAAATATGAATTCTATGTTAAGTGTCAAATTCTGGAAGGAGGAAACTCCTGGCAGTCCTTCACTCCACTGGGCAGATATGAGATTCATGAGAAGGACCAGAGATGGATGCACATATAACCCAGCAAAATGGCTGGGCGTTAAACTGCACAGAAACAGTATTGACAGGGACGGGATGGGAGAGAGAGACGGGTGGGAGGTGTGGCGTACAGCAGGTCAAATCAAATCAAATTTATTTATATAGCCCTTTGTACATCAGCTGATATCTCAAAGTGCTGTACAGAAACCCAGCCTAAAACCCCAAACAGCAAGCAATGCAGGTGTAGAAGCACGGTGGCTAGGAAAAACTCCCTAGAAAGGCCAAAACCTAGGAAGAAACCTAGAGAGGAACCAGGCTATGTGGGGTGGCCAGTCCTCTTCTGGCTGTGCCGGGTGGAGATTATAACAGAACATGGCCAAGATGTTCAAATGTTCATAAATGACCAGCATGGTCGTATAATAATAAGGCAGAACAGTTGAAACTGGAGCAGCAGCACGGTCAGATGGACTGGGGACAGCAAGGAGTCATCATGTCAGGTAGTCCTGGGGCATGGTCCTAGGGCTCAGGTCCTCTGAGAGAGAGAAAGAAAGAGAGAATTAGAGAGAGCATATGTGGGGTGGCCAGTCCTCTTCTGGCTGTGCCGGGTGGAGATTATAACAGAACATGGCCAAGATGTTCAAATGTTCATAAATGACCGAATAATAATAAGGCAGAACAGTTGAAACTGGAGCAGCAGCATGGCCAGGTGGACTGGGGACAGCAAGGAGTCATCATGTCAGGTAGAACTGGGGCATGGTCCTAGGGCTCAGGTCCTCCGAGAGAGAGAAAGAATGAGAGAAGGAGAGAATTAGAGAACGCACACTTAGATTCACACAGGACACCGAATAGGACAGGAGAAATACTCCAGATATAACAAACTGACCCTAGCCCCCCGACACATAAACTACTGCAGCATAAATACTGGAGGCTGAGACAGGAGGGGTCAGGAGACACTGTGGCCCCATCCGAGGACACCCCCAGACAGGGCCAAACAGGAAGGATATAACCCCACCCACTTTGCCAAAGCACAGCCCCCACACCACTAGAGGGATATCTTCAACCACCAACTTACCATCCTGAGACAAGGATGAGTATAGCCCACAAAGAACTCCGCCATGGCACAACCCAAGGGGGGGCGCCAACCCAGACAGGATGACCACATCAGTGAATCAACCCACTCAGGTGACGCACCTGAGTGGGTTGGTCAGCCACCAAGGGGAGACTTGTCGAGGCCTGGTAACAGAGGGAGTATACATCACCATCATGAGGCGGTGGCTCCATTTGCTGGACGTGCCAGGTCTCGACTGGCTCTCCGGACAGGACTAATTGGTGCTGATTGGGAGCTGGTGAGTAATCAAGGGTGGATTGCTCACCAGCTGTGAGAGGCCCATAAAGCTGCCAGAAGGGCAGCACACAGAGAGAGGACTAGGGGAAGTGAGGTGACTTCCATGTGGTTGGATACGGTTACCCGAGCTAAGCCAGGATACAGGAAGACCCGGAACCCAGAAGAATCAAATCAAATCAAATCAGATCTATTTATATAGCCCTTCAGACATCAGCTGATATCTCAAAGTGCTGTACAGAAACCCAGCCTAAAACCCCAAACAGCAAGCAATGCAGGTGTAGAAGCATGGTGGCTAGGAAAAACTCCCGGAGAGGGATTTACACAGTATCAGCATGGACGAGTTGATAGCTCAGTTCGTTCAGGCCCAACAAGCACAACAGGCGTTCAGGAACGAACAGAGACTACAAACGTCCACCTCGTTGAGGAAGTCAGGAAGCTGCAAGGAGGAGCGTCTCCTGGATTACATCCCAACCAGTTTTTGATCAAGCTAACGGAAGATGATGACCTCGAAACATACCTCTGTACATTTGAATGGACAGCACTACGGGAAGGATAGCCAAGGCCGCAGTGGGCAAGTCTGCTGGCACCGTTCCTCTCTGGGAATGCCAAAAAGGCGTATTGGGATCTGAACGACAAACAGGTGGATAACTACGATGGACTCAAATGGGAGATAATCAGCCGCTACGGGTACAGCCTGGCCCATCGGGCTCAACGGTTCCACGACTGGAGGTTCGTACCCGACACCTCCCCCCGAGCACAGATGAGCGACCTACTGCGCGTTACCAGGGCATGGCTCCTCACCGACGTATCCACCCTATCCATCCTCGACAAAGTGGTCCTGGATCGCTTCTTATAGGCGCTACCCCATGACATGAAGAGGGCAGCGAGTTTATGCGCACCCCAGACCTTGAAGGGACTCCTGGAAGCTGTGGGGATGCATCATAACACGCAGGCCCTGCTTAATGGGAGCCGGGACAGGTTGGCGACCCGTCCGAAGGGACAGAAGGACAGCCCCACCGCAGTGTACCCTGAATCGACCGTCGGCAGGGCCAAAGGACCGCAAACCCGTGGAGAGACGGCACGGCTAGGACCGACCCGACACCGACGACCCCAGGTAGATGGAGACCAAAGGAGGTGTTTTCAGTGTGGCGCCCATTGGCACATTGGCTGGAATTGCCCGGCTCGAGAGGAGTCGATGCCATCAGCTAGCCCCGGAGGCGAGGTGGGTCACGCCGTGAACTATGTCACCTCCTGTTGGGCGCACCACGAGTCAACTGCACCCATGGTCCCGGTAAAGGTTGACGGACACGACACGGAAGCGCTATTAGACTCCGGAAGCATGGTTACGTAACACCACGAGCCTGCTGAACCAGGAGACCGAACGGGGTAGGGAGATGTCCATTTTCTGTGTCCACGGTGACACAAAACGGTATCCCACCGTATGGAACAACATCGTGACGCCACAAGGGAGCTGTCAGATGATGGTGGGTGCAGTGCAAGAGCTGCCGGTACCTCTCCTAGTGGGACGGGATTGTCTACTGTTCGCGGCCCTATGGGGGCACGAGTTGAGGAAGAAAGTACAAGCCGGCCAAAGAAGAGAGCGGGGACGACCCATCGCCTGTGCGGCCCAGAAGCCACCGGTTAACCACCCTGACTCTACGGGTCCGGAGTCGGAGTCGTAGGCGGAGCCGGAACCCGAACCCCCTGGGGAACCACTGGAAGAGGAGCCCAGCCTCCCCCTCCCCGATTTCGAGGGGCCAGTCGAGACACCTATTGGGGGTTACTGAGGGGACAATTCGGGACGGCCCAGTGGGAGGATCCGAATTTGAAAGCTTCCGCTGCCCAAGTGATAGCGGTGGATGGACAGCTACTTCCGGGGGTGAGTGACTGGCGATACCCCCATTTCCAAATTAAGAATAACCTTTTGTATCAGGTGTCGCGCCAACAGGGGGAACTTCGAGAGGTACTGTTGCTGCCCCGACGGTACGTAGGAACCATTCTACAGCTGGCCCACACCCACCTGTTGGGGGCGCACCTGAGAATGGAGAAGACCCGGTAACGGATAGCCACCCGGTTCCACTGGCCCGGGATGAGGAGGGCCATGGAAGACTACTGTCGCAGCTGCCCGGATTGTCAACTCACTGCCCCGAAAGCACACTTCCAAAACCCTTTGGTCCCCCTGACAATAATTGGGGTGCCCTTTGAACGCATCGCCATGGACATATTGACACCCCTGGTAAAGAAGGCACGAGGACACAGGTACATCTTGGTAATGGTGGACTATGCCACCAGATATCCCGAGGCCATTCCCCTATGGGCGGCGGTGTCCAAGGGAATCATCGGGAGTTGTTCCACCTCTATAGCCGGGTGGGCATCCCGACCGAGATCCTGACAGACCAAGGTACGGAGTTTATGTCCCGCCTCATGAAAGAGTTGTGTGCGCTCCTGCAGATCAAGCCGATCCGGACCGCCGAAAGTAAGTTCCTGGCAACATGGCACAGACCATACGAGGTGATCGAGAAGCTGGGACCTGTCAATTACCGCGTACAGCAACCTGGGAGACAGAAACCCCAACAGATTTACTACGTGAACCTGTTGAAGAAGTGGCACGAGAGGACAGCCTTGGCCGTGTTATGGTTGGGACCCAGGACGCCAACGGTACCAGTGGAGGTCCCGAGCAATAAGGACCTCGACCCGACCCAGAAGCAAGAGCTCAGGGAGCTCTTCGACTGGAACACGGCGGTCTTCTCCGAGAAGCCGGGCCGCACGACCCTCATTGAACACCACATCCGTACCCGGCCCGGGGAAGCGCTACGAAAGAGGCCATATCTGATTCCGGAGGCCCGGAGGGAGGCCGTGAAACAGGAAGTGGAGGCTATGCTGAGGATGGGGTTCATAGAAGAGTCCCACAGTGCATAGTGCAGCCCCATCGTGTTGGTGCCCAAACCGGACGGTAGCCTTCGCTTCTGTAACGATTTCCGGGGGGTGAACGACATCAGCTTATTCAACGTATATCCCATGCCGAGGGTGGACAAGCTCATCGACCGATTGAGAAAGCCCCGGTACATCAGCACCATTGACCTGACCAAAGGTTATTGGCAGGTTCTGTTGGCAGCCTCCTCCCGGGAGTACCTGGGGTGAAGTGGGCGCTAGACACTCTCAAGTATTACCTGCTAGGTACCCACTTCACCCTGGTCACTGACCATGCTCCCCTGGTCTGGATGGCCAGGGGAAAGGACAAAAACGATCGGGTCACCAGGTGGTTCTTGTTCCTTCAACGCTTCTCTTTTTCTGTTGTGCACAGGTCAGGGGCGAAGCATGGAAACGCGGATGCCCTATCGAGAAGGGAGACAGACGTTGCACTGATGACCGTCCCCTCGCCGGCAGAGCTAGGGGGGTTGGCGTACAGCAGGTCAGCCACCAGGACGTGCCAGATCTCGACGGGCTCTCTGGACAGGACTAATTGGGGTTGATTGGGAGCTGGTCAAGCTAATCAAGGGCAGATTGCTCACCAGCTGTGAGAGGCCCATAAAGAGCACACAGAGAGAGGACTAGGGGAAGTGAGGTGACTTCCATGTGGTTGGATACGGTTACTCGAGCTAAGCCGAGGGTTTGTGTGCCCAACAGGATACAGGAAGCCAAGGAGAAGGTATCCCGGAGAGGGTCTCATGGGGAGACCTGTTCTTTTCTTTTTGATTTATTATTTAATAAACACCCGTGAAACCGAGCTAATCATACTCTGCCCGTGTCTGATCTATGTAAACGTCTTGACCTAACCCCCTGGTCTGCCACAGAGGTGATAGGTGATCGCTCTCCCTGAAAACTGTCAATCAAAGCTCTGTAAGATCAGATATAAATCTCTCCAAATCGATGGACTAGGGTTAAACATCTGCCTGGCTTTGGTGGGATACAGCTGCTGCATTATAAGCAGTGTGTGAGTGTGAATGTGTGTGTGTGTGTTGGGGTACTGTAGTCCTGCCTTCCGATCATCTATCTGATTCTTTGATAGAAAAAAAAATGCTAGCACAGAGGTACACCCCCCTACATATTAATTTGGACAGTGAAACTAAATCTTTTAGTTCGGTATTTGAGATCAAATGTTTTATGAGGCAAATGTACAAAATGTCACCTTTTATTTGAGCGTATTTTCATACATTTGTTTGACCGTTTCGAGATGAATGCACTTTATGTATTTTGTCCCTCCATTTGAAGGTGTCATAAGTATTTATACAAATGCACTTTTATAGCGTATTACATTTAGCCTAAAAAGTTTAGTATTTCGTCCCATATTCCTAGCCAGCAATGACTACATCAAGCTTGTAACTCTACAAACTTGTCGGAAGTGTTTGCTCTTTGTATGAATTTGCATAATCCGAAAACAAAACCAAAACAAACTGCAAATGCATCCAACAAGTTTGTAGAGCCACAAGCTTGACGTAGTCATTGCTGGCTAGGAATACGGTAGCAAATACTAAACGTTTGACTACTCTAAAACACTCAGTGAATTTGTCCAAATACTTCTTCAAATGCGGGGACAAGATACATGAAGTGCTTTCATTTCTAAATTGTAATACAGATATGTATGAAAATACCCTCAAATAAAAGGTGACATTCTATACTTTCGTCTCATATGAAACGTTTGATCTCAAGTCCAAAATGCTGGGGTATAGAGCCACATTTACAAATGTTAGCTTCACCTTCTAAATAAACACATAGGAGAGTGTATGTTGATAAAACATTATGACCAAATGCTTGGGTGGCTGATTGTACATAGTGATTGTGTTATTGAGGTGAACTTTTAAAGCGCTTTGAAGCACACTTTCAAAGTGAGTGTGTGCTTCTTCTGCCCATTTGTACTCCAACTGAAAAATACTCTGTTGTTCCACTTATATTCCACTTGTATTCCACTTAAGTGGAATACATCTTCCATTTGAAAGCTCCAAGTCTCGTCTGTGTCTGTCCAATCCAATGTTGATTACAGTCAAATAGTGTTTATATTCATGGAGAAACATTTGGAAGATAAACTGTATTAATTTCTCTGGAGTGTAATCTGTCAAAGGCACCTCTGGAGTCCCTAGTGACAGGCTTGGTGGAAACGAGTGGGAAGGAACCTTTTTTGCCTCCTTTGTTCACAGGCATAAATAGAAGAGTAACACCTGACCCCACTCAATAATTTATGGACCTGGTCAAATTGGATGTTGCCGAGGTGCCTTTGAGAGTCAGTGCGTCTCCGAAAGTGTGTGAGCAGATGCACGCCTCTCACACACTCTCAGAGACACACACACATGCATGCACACAAATATGTGTACTTCACACACGGGCACATACACACAAACGCACACCTGCCCTTTAAACTCACATGATAAGTATTATTTTGAGCATTACTCCTCAGCACATGTGCACATACACACACACACACACACACACATACATGCACATGCAGACATACACCCTCACACAAACACACACCTGTTCTTTAACCTCACATGCGAAGTGCCTATATTCCCGTAGTGGGCCATTCAAGGATATGTCCTCAGCCCCAGTCAGACGGGTCATTTAGAAAAACAAACAAATGGCCAGGGTATGGTATGTCACCATGGTAACAGTGACAGCTAATGGGATTCGTCCTGCCTGGCAGTTATACCACTGTGATGGACAAAGCAGGTGCAAAGAAATTAAAGGTCCAGGGCCTGTATTGACAAAGTGTCTTAGAGTAGGAGTGCTGATCTATGATCAGATTCTACCAGTCCATATGATCTTAAACATTAAGATCTAAAAGTGAGAACTGATTCTAGATCACCACTTTTACTCTGAGACACTTTGTGATTACGGGCCCAGAAGAAAAACTCTCCAGTTTTGATTCTGTTTTGACGCAAAACGATCAATTTCACTAATATATACAGTATTATCTGCAACAGGGACCGTCCATCAAATCGACCTTTGAAAAAGATAGATTATTTTGCATAATTGGACATTTAATACAGGACTAACTACTTGAATTGCCACCAATTAAAAATCCCCGTAGAGCTGTCTGGTCGTGGTTGGTATGGCAACATCAAATCAAATTAGTGGGGCACTTTAACAATCAGATTGCAGTAAGGCTTTGGGCAGCCACACTAGTATAATTAAAGAATATTTTGAATTCATTACAACCAGTGAGCCACTCAGATACAAGAAGAACTAGTGAGGGCTGACTTCTAATCTCGACTAACAGTGTAAAGTTAATGGATTATCCAACCTTTTCTAATAATATAAACGTTTCTAATGCTGAGGTCTCCTTGTGTGTTGGCCTAACTGTCAGAGTTTGTTGCCTTGGCAATCACCTCAGGTTGGTGTTGCAGCAGCACCCTCTGTGAGGCACACTTCCTGTCTAATAACCTCCTGAAAGAGGTGCAGAGGTCTCCGATTGGTTGAGTAAGCACTGAATGGCGCTTTGCTGCCTCCTTCTGCCCACCTACTGGGTTTGATCATCACTAAGTGTACTCAGGTCCGTTCTGTAAGGGAAGGAGTACAGCAGAGAGGTGCAACCTGTTCCTATTAGCGCTTGGTATCCGTTGGACCCTCGGTCATAACCTGTTGTTCACCTCCAATGTGTTTGTGTCAAAGACGCTGTTAGCTATTAGCACCCCGGCGGGCTACTTCAATTGACAAGGTAAATATAGAACCCGACACGCTAGTAATGGAAATGCACAAACAGTCGTAATTGGCTCACATTCAGCCATGCTGTCAGAACGGTATTTTTCTGGGAAGTATGTATTAGAGCCTAATAGAAAAGGCATACTGTATGCTGCTTATATGAGTATCATAAAATAGACAGAATTGCTTATCTCCAATGACTCACAGCAAAGTTAAACCTAAAGGAGGAACAGGGCTGTGTTGAAAGTAAGATAGCTGTCATTGAAAAGTTGTACGAGCATGTACTGTACAGTATGTGTTCTTTTTAGAAGATAGGACATGGTAGGATAGGACATGTTTAAATTAAAATGGTAGATTTTGATCATTCTTATTAAAATCTTATTCGAATTTGAGAGGAAACCAATTTGGACTATTGAGATGCACCCTGTTCTCTTCCCACTCACTGCTGATGGACGACATGTCAGTATAAGGATCTCTGCAGAACTCCTGGGCTGGTGCCCATGTTTTGTCAAGCATAGATGTGCTTCCCAGATACCAAAGAATTTTGATTGTCCCAAGATGAGTCTTTCATCAGTTTCTTCTCAAATACCCCCCACACACTGGACATGAGGAGCACTGTGGAGATGGTCTTCTCCATTGCGGTGTTGTGTTCAGATGTCAGATGTGTGGTGTGAAGTAAAGTGTATTTAGACTGTAAACTCTCCTTCCAGACTCACATCAAACATCTCCAATCCAAAATTACATCTAGAATCGGTTTCCTATTTCGCAAAACAAAGCATCCTTCACTCATGCTGTCAAACATACCCTCGTAAAACTGACCATCCTACCAATCCTCGACTTTGGCGATATCATCTATAAAATAGCCTCCAACACTCTACTCAACAATTTGGATGCAGTCTATCACAGTGCCATCCGTTTTGTCACCAAAGCCCCATATACTACCCACCACTGCGACCTGTACACTCTCGTTGGCTGGCCCTCGCTTCATATCCATCGCCAAACCCACTGACTCCAGGTCATCTATAAGTCGTTGCTAAGTAAAGCCTCGCCTTATCTCAGCTCACTTGTCACCATAGCAGCATGTACATAGCCCATCTGTAAATAGCCCATCCAACTACCTCATCACCATATTGTTATTTATTTTGCTCCTTTGCACCCCTGTACCGCTACTTGCACACTCATCTTCTGCACATCTATCACTCCAGTGTTTAATTTGCCGTACTGTAATAATTTAGCCACTATGGCCTATTTATTGCCTCACCTGCCTTATCCTACCTCATTTGCACACATTCTATATAGACTTTTCTCTATTGTATTATGTGTAACTCTGTGTTGTTGTTTGTGTCGCACTGCTTTGCTTTATCTTGGCCAGGTCACAGTTGTAAATGACAACTTGTTCTCAACTAGCATACCTGGTTAAATAAAGGTGAAATAAAAAATATATATATATATTTTTTAATTAAAATCTTTTTAGAATTTGAGAGAAAAGCAATTTGGACTATTGAGATGCGCCCTATGAGATTCTCAGGTCCCACTTCCCTAAAGAGGGTCTCAGTCTCAGTCTAGTAGCAGAGTTGAGTCCCTCTGTTGCAATTGCCCCACAGCGATGGTTCCAGGCGGGGGCACTGGTGCTGTCCACCCTGGGGCCTCGCACTCCAGGGGATCCCCGTTCACCCACAGCCAGCGGTCGTCCAGGCCTGGGCCTCCCTGCTCTCCCTCTGGGCCAGAAGCAGCTCTGTCTCAGAAACCAGGCTGGTGAGGTCCATGTGCTGCACCCTGCAGTACACCAGAACCTCCTCCCACATCTTGTTCTCCCTCAGAACAATCAGCTCAGAGCAGAAGAAGGAGGATGGAACATTCTCATAGTTGTCATGCCACCCATCACAATAGAGAAAACCCTTGTTTTCCAAGAGACCGTCGTTTGGTCGACCACCTTCAGCCTGTTAGGTTGTAAGGCTCTCTGTACAGACCAATGCAGATCCAATGATACAACCAGCCGCCTGCAGCACTTCTTAGCTGTTCCTCTTCCCACACATTGCTGATGGAGAACAGGCCAGTATAACCCCTCTGCCCACGTTTTGTCAACATAAACATAAATGTGCTTCCCAGATACCGAAGAATTTTGATTGTCCCAAAATTATTTTTTCATCAGTCTCTTCCCAAATACCCCCCACACACTGGACATGAGGAGCACTGTGGAGACAGTCTTCTCCATTGCGGTGTTGTGTTCAGATGTGAGGTGTGAAGTAAAGTGTGTCTGTTCTGCTGTCTGATCCGTCTGATGATTTGACTGATGAGTGATGAGGATGAGGATCAGGCCGGTCTGCTGGAGGCACAATGGACCAAGAGCAGAACTTTACATTTCTTAGTTGTTTTCGAGACAGGCGGAAAGGAAAGTTCCTTTGCGTGCTCATTCAAACATGCGGCAAGCAAATCAACGAACACAAATGGTGTTTTTTCCCTAAACAAATTCCCAGTCCGATGTCTGGAAATGTGACTGATGCAGTGGGTGGAAAGCTTGAACAGATGTGTGCAAATTCAGTGCATCATTTTGAATGAGGAGCAACAGTCAAGCCTTTCATGTGTCTTCCTCCCAAACAAAATTGTTTGGGAAACCTGGCATGTGCAAAAGGGGTTTGAAAAAGTGTTCTGAAAGTTACCCAGGTGAACTAGCTCCATGACAGTTGAATTCAAAGACAATCGGACCCAGCCAGGGGAGCTCTTTCAACAGAAGGCAAACATGGTGGGGTAGCTAAGTGGTAAATAATAACTCGTGTTGACATAAAAGTGGAAACCCAGAATAGACACGTATAAAAACTTGAAGCGTCTGCTAGGGGGGCATCCAATCATTACCAAATATGGTGATGAGAGGAAGTGCAGTGGCAAGGAAGAGGCGGAAGATGATTAAGCTGGGGGATGACAGTCTGCAAGTGTTCTCACGAATGACACATCGCGTCTCAGTACAGTTTTCTGTTCAAAACTAAAATCTCGTAGGAAGAGCGCACCACGTTTTATAGACTCAACCCTTTGCTAGTGCTGAACCATTAATCAAATATATATATTTTTTTACATAGGTTCAATTACTTGAATTCCATTTGCACTGAACAAAAATATAAATGCAATATGTAAAGTGTTGACTCCATGTTTCATGAGCTGAAATAAAAGATGACTGCAGGAATGTCCACAAGAGCTGTTGCCAGAGTAATGAATGGCCATTTCTCTGCCACAAGGCGCCTCCAACATTGTTTTAGAGAATTTGGCAGTATGTCCAACCGCAGACCACGTTTGTTGTATGGCATCGTGTGGGCGAATGGTTTGTTGATGTCAACGTTGTGAACAGAGTGCCCCGTGGTGGCGGTGGGGTTATGGTGTGGGAAGGCATAAGCTACAGAAAACGAACGCCATTGCATTTTTGCGCAGAAAGACCGTAACGAGATCCATTGTCATGCCATTCATCTGCTGCCATTAACTCATGTTTCAGCATGATAATGCACAGCCCCATGTCGCAAGGATCTGTACAAAATTCCTTGTTAGTTTTAGTGCCACTGATTAAAGGGAAGAGATGGCATGATGGGTTTGTATACCATCAGCTACACTTCATCTGCTTGAAGCTGATCGTGGTGAGAGAGAGCAAGACATGGGAGGAGGCTCTGGAGTACTGCAGGGAGCAGCACACCGACCTCACCAGCCTGGTGTCTGAGAAGGAGCTGCTTCTGGCCCAGAGGGAGAGCAGGGAGGCACAGACCACCACGGCCCACTTGTGGACCGGCCTGCGTTACTTGGCCAACCGCTGGCTGTGGGTGAACGGGAACCCACTGGAGTACGAGGCCTGGCCCCAGGGTGGACAGCATCAGTGCCCCGCCTGGAACCTCCACTGTGGGGCCATGGCAACAGAGGGAGCATGGGAGACCCGGGACTGCCAGGAGAACCTCAACTTTATCTGCTACTGAAGACCAATTCCAAATTGAAAGAACCTTTACTTCCTATATCCTTGATAGATTTAGCGTTCTCTCTTAATTTCTACATAGTTCATTATTTTGCATATGTGATTTCTGCTAATAATTTTCCTACTATGCATATTGTCCATATAATTGCTGAATCACTTAATCAATTTGATAATAATTTGAGTTGTGAATAGGCCTATTCATGAACTTTATAATCGAATTGCTTTATTAAATGTTGACTTGAATCAACTTTTGAAGCGATTCACTAGGATTTCCACTGGTCTTCATCTCTGAAAAGAGGGTACCCCAACTACAGTGCCGTAAAGGACTTATTTTAGTATGGCACCAAACAGACTAAAACAGGGAGGGACTACCTGGATTTGTCCAATAAGAACCTCTGGTTCTCATGTTCTGTTGAAATGTTTTTTTTTTTGTCCAAAATGGAACCACTTGTTTCATATTACGCTGAAAAGCATTTTGCTACAGTGTGCTCCAATGAATACGGCCCAGATGATTGCAGGCCATAGAAAGTCCGATGACTAGAACCCATCATTTTGTTGATTTATTTTCCCTTTTGTACTTGAACTATTTGCACATCGTTACAACACAGTATATAGACATAATATGGCATTTGAAATGTATTTAAGTCCCTTAAATTGAATTGAAATTAAATAGAAATTGATACCCAGGCTAAGGGTATAAATCAACCAACCAACCTCACTGCTAGATACAAGTTAAACAATAAGCTCAGGTCATTTCCTCTTCTGATTATACACTGACTAGAGCAGTGTTTCCCAACTCCAGTCCTCCAGTAATCCCCCCCCCCAACAGTACACATTTGAGTTGTAGCCCCGGACAAACTCACCTGATTCAACTCATTGAGGGCTAGACAATTAGTTGACAAGTCTAATCAGGTGTGTCTGGGTCT
>NC_056460.1:9215088-9295088 GCF_018296145.1 Oncorhynchus tshawytscha | reverse complement strand
ACACACACACACACCTCACTCCCTCAGCCTCACTGATACAGCCCTGCTCAACTTGAATAAACGTAAAAAACACACACACACACCTCACTCCCTCAGCCTCACTGATACAGCCCTGCTCAACTTTAATAAACGTAAAACACACACACACACCTCACTCCCTCAGCCTCACTGATACAGCCCTGCTCAACTTGAATAAACGTAAAACACACACACACACCTCACTCCCTCAGCCTCACTGATACAGCCCTGCTCAACTTTAATAAACGTAAAACACACACACACCTCACTCCCTCAGCCTCTCTGATACAGCTTAACCTTCAAAACTACAAAAGCTAATGCATTGTATGAACTAACCCAGGAGGGTCTGACCCAGATTGCATCCTCATGCCAGACAATAGAGACTGGTACGCCAGTGAGGGTGCAGCACAGTGGTACAGACTGGTACGCCAGTGAGGATGCAGCACAGTGGTACAGACTGGTATGCCAGTGAGGATGCAGCACAGTGGTACAGACTGGTATGCCAGTGAGGATGCAGCACAGTGGTACAGACTGGTACGCCAGTGAGGATGCAGCACAGTGGTACAGACTGGTATGCCAGTGAGGATGCAGCACAGTGTTATAGACTGGTATGCCAGTGAGGATGCAGCACAGTGGTACAGACTGGTATGCCAGTGAGGATGCAGCACAGTGGTACAGACTGGTATGCCAGTGAGGATGCAGCACAGTGTTACAGACTGGTATGCCAGTGAGGATGCAGCACAGTGGTACAGACTGGTATGCCAGTGAGGATGCAGCACAGTGGTACAGACTGGTATGCCAGTGAGGATGCAGCACAGTGGTACAGACTGGTATGCCAGTGAGGATGCAGCACAGTGGTACAGACTGGTATGCCAGTGAGGATGCAGCACAGTGTTACAGACTGGTATGCCAGTGAGGATGCAGCACAGTGGTACAGACTGGTATGCCAGTGAGGATGCAGCACAGTGGTACAGACTGGTATGCCAGTGAGGATGCAGCACAGTGGTACAGACTGGTATGCCAGTGAGGATGCAGCACAGTGGTACAGACTGGTATGCCAGTGAGGATGCAGCACAGTGTTACAGACTGGTATGCCAGTGAGGATGCAGCACAGTGGTACAGACTGGTATGCCAGTGAGGATGCAGCACAGTGGTACAGACTGGTATGTCAGTGAGGATGCAGCACAGTGGTACAGACTGGTATGCCAGTGAGGATGCAGCACAGTGGTACAGACTGATATGCCAGTGAGGATGCAGCACAGTGGTACAGTCTGGTACGCCAGTGAGGATGCAGCACAGAGGTACAGACTGGTACGCCAGTGAGGATGCAGCGCCGTGGTACAGACTGGTACGCCAGTGAGGATGCAGCACAGTGGTACAGACTGGTACGCCAGTGAGGGTGCAGCACAGAGGTACAGACTGGTACGCCAGTGAGGATGCAGCGCAGTGGTACAGACTGGTACGCCAGTGAGGATGCAGCACAGTGGTACAGACTGGTACGCCAGTGAGGATGCTGCACAGTGGTACAGACTGGTACGCCAGTGAGGATGCAGCACAGTGGTACAGACTCAGCCAGTGAGGATGCAGCACAGTGGTACAGACTGGTACGCCAGTGAGGATACAGCGCAGTGGTACAGACTGGTACGCCAGTGAGGGTGCAGCACAGTGGTACAGACTGGTACGCCAATGAGGATACAGCACAGTGGTACAGACTGGTACGCCAGTGAGGATGCAGCACAGTGGTACAGACTGGTACGCCAGTGAGGATGCAGCACAGTGGTACAGACTGGTACGCCAGTGAGGATGCAGCACAGTGGTACAGACTGGTACGCCAGTGAGGATGCAGCACAGTGGTACAGACTGGTACGCCAGTGAGGATGCAGCACAGTGGTACAGACTGGTACGCCAGTGAGGATGCAGCACAGTGTTATAGACTGGTACGCCAGTGAGGATGCAGCACAGTGGTACAGACTGGTACGCCAGTGAGGATGCAGCACAGTGGTACAGACTGGTATGCCAGTGAGGATGCAGCACAGTGTTACAGACTGGTATGCCAGTGAGGATGCAGCACAGTGGTACAGACTGGTATGCCAGTGAGGATGCAGCACAGTGGTACAGACTGGTATGCCAGTGAGGATGCAGCACAGTGGTACAGACTGGTATGCCAGTGAGGATGCAGCACAGTGGTACAGACTGGTATGCCAGTGAGGATGCAGCACAGTGTTACAGACTGGTATGCCAGTGAGGATGCAGCACAGTGGTACAGACTGGTATGCCAGTGAGGATGCAGCACAGTGGTACAGACTGGTATGTCAGTGAGGATGCAGCACAGTGGTACAGACTGGTATGCCAGTGAGGATGCAGCACAGTGGTACAGACTGATATGCCAGTGAGGATGCAGCACAGTGGTACAGTCTGGTATGCCAGTGAGGATGCAGCACAGAGGTACAGACTGGTACGCCAGTGAGGATGCAGCGCCGTGGTACAGACTGGTACGCCAGTGAGGATGCAGCACAGTGGTACAGACTGGTACGCCAGTGAGGGTGCAGCACAGAGGTACAGACTGGTACGCCAGTGAGGATGCAGCGCAGTGGTACAGACTGGTACGCCAGTGAGGATGCAGCACAGTGGTACAGACTGGTATGCCAGTGAGGATGCAGCACAGTGTTACAGACTGGTATGCCAGTGAGGATGCAGCACAGTGGTACAGACTGGTATGCCAGTGAGGATGCAGCACAGTGGTACAGACTGGTATGCCAGTGAGGATGCAGCACAGTGGTACAGACTGGTATGCCAGTGAGGATGCAGCACAGTGGTACAGACTGGTATGCCAGTGAGGATGCAGCACAGTGTTACAGACTGGTATGCCAGTGAGGATGCAGCACAGTGGTACAGACTGGTATGCCAGTGAGGATGCAGCACAGTGGTACAGACTGGTATGCCAGTGAGGATGCAGCACAGTGGTACAGACTGGTATGCCAGTGAGGATGCAGCACAGTGGTACAGACTGGTATGCCAGTGAGGATGCAGCACAGTGTTACAGACTGGTATGCCAGTGAGGATGCAGCACAGTGGTACAGACTGGTATGCCAGTGAGGATGCAGCACAGTGGTACAGACTGGTATGTCAGTGAGGATGCAGCACAGTGGTACAGACTGGTATGCCAGTGAGGATGCAGCACAGTGGTACAGACTGATATGCCAGTGAGGATGCAGCACAGTGGTACAGTCTGGTACGCCAGTGAGGATGCAGCACAGAGGTACAGACTGGTACGCCAGTGAGGATGCAGCGCCGTGGTACAGACTGGTACGCCAGTGAGGATGCAGCACAGTGGTACAGACTGGTACGCCAGTGAGGGTGCAGCACAGAGGTACAGACTGGTACGCCAGTGAGGATGCAGCGCAGTGGTACAGACTGGTACGCCAGTGAGGATGCTGCACAGTGGTACAGACTGGTACGCCAGTGAGGATGCTGCACAGTGGTACAGACTGGTACGCCAGTGAGGATGCAGCACAGTGGTACAGACTGGTACGCCAGTGAGGATGCAGCACAGTGGTACAGACTGGTATGCCAGTGAGGATACAGCGCAGTGGTACAGACTGGTACGCCAGTGAGGGTGCAGCACAGTGGTACAGACTGGTACGCCAATGAGGATACAGCACAGTGGTACAGACTGGTACGCCAGTGAGGATGCAGCACAGTGGTACAGACTGGTACGCCAGTGAGGATGCAGCACAGTGGTACAGACTGGTATGCCAGTGAGGATGCAGCACAGTGGTACAGACTGGTACGCCAGTGAGGATGCAGCACAGTGGTACAGACTGGTACGCCAGTGAGGATGCAGCACAGTGGTACAGACTGGTACGCCAGTGAGGATGCAGCACAGTGTTATAGACTGGTATGCCAGTGAGGATGCAGCACAGTGGTACAGACTGGTATGCCAGTGAGGATGCAGCACAGTGGTACAGACTGGTATGCCAGTGAGGATGCAGCACAGTGTTACAGACTGGTATGCCAGTGAGGATGCAGCACAGTGGTACAGACTGGTATGCCAGTGAGGATGCAGCACAGTGGTACAGACTGGTATGCCAGTGAGGATGCAGCACAGTGGTACAGACTGGTATGCCAGTGAGGATGCAGCACAGTGGTACAGACTGGTATGCCAGTGAGGATGCAGCACAGTGTTACAGACTGGTATGCCAGTGAGGATGCAGCACAGTGGTACAGACTGGTATGCCAGTGAGGATGCAGCACAGTGGTACAGACTGGTATGCCAGTGAGGATGCAGCACAGTGGTACAGACTGGTATGCCAGTGAGGATGCAGCACAGTGGTACAGACTGGTATGCCAGTGAGGATGCAGCACAGTGTTACAGACTGGTATGCCAGTGAGGATGCAGCACAGTGGTACAGACTGGTATGCCAGTGAGGATGCAGCACAGTGGTACAGACTGGTATGTCAGTGAGGATGCAGCACAGTGGTACAGACTGGTATGCCAGTGAGGATGCAGCACAGTGGTACAGACTGATATGCCAGTGAGGATGCAGCACAGTGGTACAGTCTGGTACGCCAGTGAGGATGCAGCACAGAGGTACAGACTGGTACGCCAGTGAGGATGCAGCGCCGTGGTACAGACTGGTACGCCAGTGAGGATGCAGTACAGTGGTACAGACTGGTACGCCAGTGAGGGTGCAGCACAGAGGTACAGACTGGTACGCCAGTGAGGATGCAGCGCAGTGGTACAGACTGGTACGCCAGTGAGGATGCAGCACAGTGGTACAGACTGGTACGCCAGTGAGGATGCTGCACAGTGGTACAGACTGGTACGCCAGTGAGGATGCAGCACAGTGGTACAGACTGGTACGCCAGTGAGGATGCAGCACAGTGGTACAGACTGGTATGCCAGTGAGGATACAGCGCAGTGGTACAGACTGGTACGCCAGTGAGGGTGCAGCACAGTGGTACAGACTGGTACGCCAATGAGGATACAGTATAGTGGTACAGACTGGTACGCCAGTGAGGATGCAGCACAGTGGTACAGACTGGTACGCCAGTGAGGATGCAGCACAGTGGTACAGACTGGTATGCCAGTGAGGATGCAGCACAGTGGTACAGACTGGTACGCCAGTGAGGGTGCAGCACAGTGGTACAGACTGGTACGCCAATGAGGATACAGTACAGTGGTACAGACTGGTACGCCAGTGAGGATGCAGCACAGTGGTACAGACTGGTACGCCAGTGAGGGTGCAGCACAGTGGTACAGACTGGTACGCCAATGAGGATACAGTACAGTGGTACAGACTGGTACGCCAGTGAGGATGCAGCACAGTGGTACAGACTGGTACGCCAGTGAGGGTGCAGCACAGTGGTACAGACTGGTACGCCAATGAGGATACAGTACAGTGGTACACTGGTACGCCAGTGAGGATGCAGCACAGTGGTACAGACTGGTACGCCAGTGAGGATGCAGCACAGTGGTACAGACTGGTATGCCAGTGAGGATACAGTACAGTGGTACAGACTGGTACGCCAGTGAGGATGCAGCACAGTGGTACAGACTGGTACGCCAGTGAGGATGCAGCACAGTGGAGAATAGAATGAAGTGAAGTGAAAGGAGGAGCTTGGTTCAACTGATTTCAGGTCATATTACAGTATAGCAAAGGTAAGCACATGCACTAACAATGTTAGGTGAACAGTGTACGTATGTAGGTGGGAACACAAACAGGCTTAGAAGACTATGGATCTACACAGCACAGGGCCCAGTGAAATCATAATTTTTGTAACTTTGCTATCACAGGGAGTCCCATTGAGACCAAGGCATCTTTCACAAGGGAGCCCTGCATATACACAAGTCATACTATCTACACAATTTATACTATTTACAACATAATAAAAACATACAGGATCTAATAGCCATTCAAGTAAAACGATCACATCCCTCAGCATAGAACAGCCTCAGAGACACCAGAGCGTCAAGTTGCAGGGAGCCCTGTAGATTGTTCCATACATCGGGTGCAAAATAACTAAAAGCAGATTCATCTAAGTCAGTGGAGATGGAAGGGATCTCTAGAGTTAGCCAATCATGAGACCGGGTTTGGTAGCTCGTACGTCTGTAGGTTAACCAGGAAGTAACGTACGGCTGATACAAAATGCAGTGATGTGTACTGAATCTGTCGTCCCGTCACAAACGCTTATAGAACGACATCAGCCTCTTTCGAGTGGATCTTTCAGTGTGTGCCCAGTGTCTCTTTACTGTGGGCATGGCAGAGGCTGGCTGGAGGCATGTTTGTGGTCGTGGTTATGCCACCCTACTACCCCAAAGGCTACTCTGAGTCACGCTCTAGCTTCACCTCATTAAGAGGGCCTGACACACACACACACACACAGCAGCATTGGGCACAGGGCCAGGCCTCCTTAAGCAGCGCTGATGACAATCATTAGGCCGGATCAAAGCAGGAGATTACAGCCTGTGTCTGAGAGAGAGAGAGAGAGAAAGACAGCGAGAGAGAGAGGGATATGAGAGAAAGAGAGAGGGAGAGAGAGTGAGAGAGAGGGAGAAGAGAAAGTAAGAGAGCGAGAGAGAGAGAGAGGCTGAAAGAGAGAGAGAGAGTTAGAATACTCTAAATAGTCTGTTGTTGCCTCTTCTCCTTGTCTCCTTTCCTGCACTGACATTGAACAATGGCAACGGCCCATTGAGTGAGAACCATATAATAATAGTGATGGATGTCACATACCTCCTAAGTATCCATAGAATCCCTGACAATCCTCTATCCTCCTACATCCTCCAGTAGACTAAATTAACTCCTCATGCCATCCAACACGCTCAGGACGACCTAAAGCTATTCCACCATACCATGCAAATGACTCCATTACTTTGTTACGCCCCTGTTCATATGAAGAAGCACAGTAGGTGATTTAGCTAAATTCAATTGCAGCACTCCAATGACTGGGACACTGTAAAGTCCATGGAGAATAAGAGCACCTCCTCCCAGCTGCACACTGCACTGAGGCTAGGAAACACTGTCACCACCAATACATCTACGATAATCGAGAACTTCAATAAGCATTTCTCTACGGCCGGCCATGCTTTCCACCTGGCTACCCCTACCCCGGCCAACAGCTCTGCATCCCCCGCAGTAACAGGCCCAAGCCCCCGCCACTTCTCCTTCACACAAATCCAGACAGCTGATGTTCTGTTAGAGCTGCAAAATCTGGACCCCAAATCAGCCGGGCTAGACAATCTGGACCCTCTCTTTCTAAAACTATCTGCCCTACTATCTAACCCCTATTACTAGCCTGTTCAACCTCTCTTTCTTATCGTCTGAGATTCCCAAAGATTGGAAAGCTGCCGCGGTCATCCCGCTCTTCAAAAGGGGGTGACACTCTAGACCCTAACTGCTACAGACCTATAGCTATCCTACCCTGTCTTTCTAAGGTCTTCGAAAGCCAAGTTAACAAACAGATTACCGACCACTTACCTCATTTGCACTCACTGTATATAGACTTTTTGTTTTCTTTTTTTCTACTGTATTATTGACTACTGTATGTTTAGTTTATTCCTTGTGTAACTCTTGTTGTTGTATGTGTCGAATTGCTATGCTTTATCTTGGCCAGGTCGCAGTTGCAAATGAGAACTTGTTCTCAACTAGCCTACCTAAATAAAGGTGAAATAAATAAATAAAAATGTTTTTTTTAAATGAGACGGAGCATGTTGGAAAGCACTGGACCAGAGACCCCTCATCCCCGCTCTCCACATCCTGAGGTAATATTAATGACACCCTATTCCCTTTTAAGTGCACTACTTTTGACCAGGACCCATAGGATTCTGGTCAAAAGTAGTGTACTATGTAGGGAAGAGAGTGTCAATTGGAACGCGATCAATGCTAATATATTCAGTCCCGGAGAAGCTTTGATAAATTGACTCCTTTATTAATGAGTATGTTAGTTGGCGGTAGAGTGAAATATACTGTATGTGTATAAGTACATGTCATTAACATATGAAGCCTTAGCTTACTGCTCCTGATTAATTACAACCATGAGGGATTGTGGGTGATTACCTTTGAAAATATTCATTTGCAAGTCTCCATTCACATGGTGTTCGTTATATACTTAGAACATTAAAAGGCAAAAATATATGCTTACTACGCTACTGTAGGAGAATGAGGAGGATGTGATGGCTGTGGTGGTATTCAGTAACTAATCTTATTGAAATGGGAATGCTAGCAAGTACTGTACATGTCATAGTATTCTGCTCCTTCTACAAGTTGCAGTGAGACAGCAACTTTGAGGTGCACGCACGCACACACCCGCACGCCCGCACGCACACACGCACGCACGCACACACGCACACACACACACACACACACACACACACACACGCACACACACACGCACACACGCACACACACACACACACACACACACACACACACACACACACACGCACACACGCACACACGCACACACGCACACACACACACACACACACACACACACACGCACGCACGCACACACGCACACACAACATTTCTGCGATGGTGTCTCCCGTTGTCTTGTGTGTCTCAGAGAACGACTAAACTGTAGGAGTAATTCTCAGAGGAACCGTTCTCTCTGGGTTACTGTGGGTGTGTGGTTGTACCCGTCGCACGCGCACAGTACACACCGCTGCGGCTTTGCCCCCTTTATCTCAAAATAATGATCCATCCTCTCCTGCTGCTGTCATTGTCTAGTCTGGGGTGAAGAAACAGAGACAAGACGATGCTATTTCCCACCATATGAAAGATAACATTGACTCAACCCATCTCCAAAGACCTCCTAACCGCATAACACATAGTGACTCATTTGGGAAGTCTTACATGATCTTCCCATTAGCCAAACTGCGAAACCACCGCCTCTTGTGTTGAAAATAGAATAGAATGGAAGCATACCTTCCTTGACAGTGTCCTGGGTTAACTTAAAATCCCATTACCCATGAAGAATGAGGAATGACTTCTACCAGCTGCTTTGATGGAAGCCCCACGGAGTGTGTGTGCCACCTGTGCGTGTGTCAGAATTCCCCCTCTCCTATAGGGAGCAGTCAAAACATCACATTCCCCCCATTGGACGCTGCTACACAGCCCAAGAGACTGGCTGGAGCCTTGGGGCCAAGTCATTATTTTCTTGGCAGAGTTTGTATCCAATTTCTGAACACACACACACACATGCACGCATGCACACACACACCATCTCTCTCTCTTTCAGACACATGCAGTCTCTTAGATGTTGTTTCTCACGCATGCCTGTACACCTCCCCCTCACACACACACACACACACACACACACACACACACACAGCTCCCCCTCCATATACACACACACCCAGCCTCCATTCCCCTTACTGTCCAGCTCTGAAAGCCTGAGAACAGAGGTCCTGTTAATCACATGATGAAGAGAGCTTGCAGGCCTCCAGAGGGATGGAGGGGGAATAGAGGGATGGAGGGAGGGATGGCAGGATTGGGCCAGGGGGGGAAAGTAATGGAGCTGGCTAAAATCAGCCGCCATCTCCGTCATGTCGCCTCCATGACCTTGGCTAGATCGGACAGTTCACCTCGCTGGGTACTGAGAGTGGAGGACAGGGGGAGGGAGGGAGGGAGGGAGATGAGGGAAGAGAGATGGAGAGAGAGATGGGATAGAGGCTAATGAAAAAGGTTAGAGAGAAAGAAAGAGGGTACATTGAGAGAGAGGTTAAGAAAACGAGAGAGAAAGAGAGAGGGCTGTCTAATCATGGAGCCTTACACGAAGAGAGAGAGAGAGAGAGAGAGAGAGAGAGAGAGAGAGATAGAGAGAGAGAGAAGAGAGAGAGAGAGAGAGAGAAGAGAGAGAGAGAGAGAGAGAGACAGAGAGAGAGAGAGAGAGAGAGAGAGAGAGAGAGACAGAGAGAGAGAGAGAGAGAGAGAGAGAGAGAGAGAGAGAGAGAGAGAGAGAGAGAGAGAGAGAGAGAGAGAGAGAGAGAGAGAGAGAGAGAGAGAGAGAGAGAGAGAGAGAGAGAGAGAGAGAGAGAGAGAGAGAGAGAGAGAGAGAGAGAGAGAGAGAGAGAGAGAGAGAGACAGAGAGAGAGAGAGAGAGAGAGAGAGAGAGAGAGATGGAGAGAGAGAGAGAGAGAGAGAGAGAGAGAGAGAGAGAGAGACAGAGAGAGAGAGAGAGAGAGAGAGAAAGAGAGAGAGAGAGAGAGAAAGAAAGAAAGAGACAGAAATAGAGATGTCTGCCTAATCAGGAGCCTTTACAGCAGGAGGCAGGTCCTGCCAGCCTTGGCATTGGGATTAAATAAGCAGCCTATGCCAGCCAGTGGTCACTCTCTTTAGCTTGTTCTCTCACTACCGGCCTCACCAGACTGAGAGTAAATCTGCTGAACCTATCTCTCTCAACACTTTTTCGCTGGTTTAGATACCCCTTAAGCTTAGCGTATGCTTCCCAGTCAAAACAATTGCATACAGCACCTTCAGAAAGTATTCATACCCCTTGATTTATTCCACATTTGGATGTGTTACAGCCTGAATTCAACATGGATTACATTGTTGCTCACCCATACACAATACCTCATAATGACAAAGTGAAAACATGTTCTTAGGAATTTTGCACATTTATTGAAAATGAAATATATAAATACATGTTAGAATCACCTTTGGCAATGATTACAGCTGCGAGTCTTTCTGGGTAAGTCTCTAAGAGCTTTGCATCACTGGATTGTACAATATTTGCACATTATTCTTTAAAACTTCTTCAAGCTCTGTCAAGTTGGTTGTTGATCATTGCTAGACAGACATTTTCAAGTCTTGCCATAGATTTTTAAGCCGATCTAGGTCAAAACTGTAACTAGGCCTCCCGGGAACATTAAATATAATCTGGTGTTATAGATTATTGTGCTGCTGAAAGGTGAAGGAAAGCAGACTGAACCAAGATTACCTCTTGGATTTTGCCTGTGCTTCTCTCTATTTGTTTATTTGTATCCTAAAAAAACCTCACTAGTCTTTTCCAAAGACAAGCATACCCCTAACATGACACAGCCACCACCATGCTTGAAAATATGAAGAGTCATACTCAATGATGTGTTGTGTTGAATTTGCCCCAAACAGAACGATTTGTATTCAGGATATAAAGTTAATTTCTTTGCCATTTTTCTTGCAGTTTTACTTTAGTGTGTAATTACAAACAGGATGCATGTTTTGGAATATTTGTATTCTGTACAGGCTTCCTCTGTACAGGCTTCCTTCAGTTCTGTCCACAAATGTTCTATGGGATTGAGGTCGGGCTTTGTGAAGGCCACTCCAATACCTTGACTTTGTTGTCCTTAAGCCATTTTGCCACAACTTTGGAAATATGCTTGGGGTCATTGTTAATTTGGAGGACCCATTTGCGACCAAGCTTTAACTTCCTGACTGATGTCTTGAGATGTTGTTTCTGTAAGGGATTTCCTCCTCTTCTTCTGAAGAGGAGAGGCGAAAAGGATCGGAGGACCAATATGCGGCATGGTAAGTGTCCATGGTTCTTTTAATACGAAAATGTACACATGAACAACTGAATACAAAAACAATAAACGTGGAATGAACGAAACCCAAAACAGTACCGTGTGGTGAAAAACACAGACACGGAAACAAACACCCACAAACACACAGTGAAACCCAGGCTACCTAAGTATGATTCTCAATCAGAGACAACTAATGACACCTGCCTCTGATTGAGAACCATACTAGGCCGAAACATAGAAATACCCAAATCATAGAAAAACAAACATAGACTGCCCACCCCAACTCACACCCTGACCATACTAAATAATGACAAAACAAAGGAAATAAAGGTTAGAACGTGACAGTTTAAATATATCCACATAATTTTCCTCCTTCATGATGCCATCTATTTTGTGAAGTGCACCAGTTCCTCCTGCAGAAAAGCACCCCCACAACATGATGCTGCCACCCCCGTGCTTCATGGTTGGGATGGTGTTCTTCGGCTTGCAAGCCTCCCCCTTTTACCTCCAAACATAACAATGGTCATTATGGCCAAACAGTTCTATTTTTGTTTCATCAGACCAGAGGACATTTCTCCAAAAAGTATGATCTTTGTCCCCCATGTGCAGTTGCAAACCGTAGTCTGGCTTTTTTATGGCGCTTTTGGAGCAGTGACTTCTTCCTTGCTGAGCGACCTTTCAGGTTATGGGAATATAGGACTCCTTTTACTGTGGATATAGATACTTTTGTACCTGTTTCCTCCAGCATGTTCACAAGGTCCTTTGCTGTTGTTCTGGGATTGATTTGCACTTTTCGCCCCAAAGTACGTTCAACTCTAGGAGACAGAACGTGTCTCCTTCCTGAGCGGTATGACGGCTGCGTGGTCCCATGGTGTTTATACTTGCGTACTATTGTTTGTACAGATGAACGTGGTACCTTCGGGTGTTTGGAAATTGGATGAAGGATGAACCAGACATGTGGAGGTCTAGAATTTATTTTCTGAGGTCTTGGCTGATTTCTTTTGATTTTCCCATAATGTCACGCAAAGAGGCACTGAGTTTGAAGGTAGGCATTGAAATACATCCACAGGTACAACTCCAATTGAGTCAAATGATGTCAATTAGCCTACCAGAAGCTTCTAAAGCCATGACATAATTTTCTGGAATTTTCCAGAAGGTTAAACATTAGTAACTGCCAAATGTGCCGCACTGCCAAAGTCACTGACATGAGAATGAGAGCAATGGCAATCGAAACTCCACTCACCGACGTTGATACTGTTCATGCTGTTGCCAGGCAGACATTCAGGCAAAACCAATCGAGGCAGAGTAATTCACCCTGAACTGTGAACCCAGAGTGCCCCATTGCATGGAGAAACTGTGGAAATACACACGCATAAGGCAAAGAGCACTGCCCTGCCTACAGAAAACCACGCAGAGCTTGTGGAACTAATAACCACTTTGTAAAAGTGTGTCTCAAAAGCAAAAGAAGGGTGACTGAGGGCAAGATTCACTGTTGATGATGTCACTCAGTGTTCAGAGCAGAACAGTGAAAGTGACATTTACATGCATGAATCCATTGGGGCTGTACACACAAGAGTGAAGAAATGGTTTGTGACACTACGATTACACAACAAGCAACAACAATATCAACTGGATTCCGATGCTACATGCAATGTAATGAGCTACAAAGACAACATCAATCTGGCACCTGACACATATCTCTTGCCCAGCGATACCAGACTAAAGCTGTACTCAGGAGAGCTAATGAGCTCTATGGGCACCTTTGAGACCGAATGTGTTATTCGGGGACGCAAACACAAGCTGGAGTTTGAGATTGTAAAAACCAGTCAACATCCTCTCCTCTCAGGCTCTACATGCGAACGCCTGGGACTGATGCAGTTCACTGTACCAAATGACCTGCACATTGTGGATCATGTCCAGCATGGACCCCTGTCCAAAGAACATCTACTCAGCAGAGATGACGATGTATTCAACATGCCCGTTGAATCTGTGCCTGGGGGAGGTACACTTTGAAGTGGATGAGAGCATCACTCCAGTCCAGTGTGCTCCTCGCACTGTGCCCATTTCAATTAAATTGGCTGTGAAGGCCCAGCTGGACAAGTATGAGGCTGATGTCCACATGACATCTGTGTCTGAACCAACTGATTGGATCAGCAATATGGTCATAGTGGAAAAAACAGCCAAGTGGAAAAAACAGCCAAGCTGAGGGTCTGCATCGACCCAAAGCATCTGAACCAAGCACTGAAACGATCTCACTACATCATGCCGACACTGAAGGATGTCCTCTCCAAGCTTCCCAAGGCCAGGATTTTCACCTTGGTGGATGCCCGAGATGCATTCCTTCAATGCAAGCTGGACAAAGAAAGCAGCTTCATGACTGCCTTCTGGATCCTCTGAGGCACAAGTTACTGGCTGGGCTCAAGAGCATGGAACCCATCACCGATGATGTCCTGATCGTAGGCTGTGGTGACACAGACGAAGAAGCAGAACGCGACCCTGATGTGAAGCTCCTGGCACTGATGGAGGGCTGCCGATCAGAAAGGCCAGCTCTTTGAATTTGCCTCGAGAGCGCTCACCCCCACCGAACAAAACTATGCACAAATTGAGAGAGAGAGTGCCTCAGCATCGTCTTCTCCTGCCTGCGCTTCCATCACTACTGATATGGTCGAGAGCTGGTCACTGCTGAAACTGACCACAAACCACTCATTGCCATATTCAGTAAACCTCTCCTCAACGCGCCCAAGAGGCTTCAAAGCATGCTCCTGACTCTGAAAAACTACAGCCTGAAGGCCATCTACAAGCCAGGACCAGAGATGTACATCAGCAACATACTGAGCAGGGCAACAACACAATGTACAGTAGGAGGCACTGCCTATCAGTGGCAGGCCATCTGTTCGCTACAGCAGGAACAACAAGATGTTCAACAGATCAATCAGGCAGACTACTTAAGCATCACAGATCACCGCCTAGCCCAGATCAGGCAACACACTGACAAGGACGTAAACCTACAGTCACTGAAGTCCATGGTTCTCACAGGTTGGCCGTACATGAAAGAGGAGACGCCTTTCACAGTGAGAGAATACTGGACCTTTCGAGATGAGATCAGCGTGCAAAATGGCGTCTTGTTCAGAGGTCAGGTGGTCATTATTCCCAAATCACTACGTCCAGAGATGCTTACCCCCATACACTCCAGTCACGTTGGAGGTGACGCATGCTACCGCCAGGCTCGTGAAACATTATACTGGCCAAACATGCAAGCAGAAATTAAAGACTTTGTCAGCAGCTGTACCACTTGCAACGAGTACGCTCATGAACAGCAAAAGGAAACCATGATGTTGCACGAACCGCCCACAAGGGCCTGGCAAATTGTCAGCATGAACTAATTCAGCCACAGACAGAAGGACTATCTCTCATTGTTGATCACTACTCTAACTTTTGGGAAATTTAACTGCTCCCAGTACTGCAAGGCACAGTTTGCCGGACAAGGCCAGCCTGACAAGGTCATCACGGACAATGGCCCACAATTCACTTCACGGTTCAAGTGTTTCGCCTCAGAATGGAAGTTTGACCACGTGACCTCCTCTCTAAGACACCCAAAAGCAAATGTCAAGGCAGAGTCAGCTGTCAAGATTGCAAAAAAACTGTTAAAACAGGGCCTTGCATGACAGCAACGACCCATGGAATGTGATCTTACAGTGGAGGAACACACCCATCCAAAAACATGGACAGCTGCCCAGCACAACACCTTCTGTCCAGACATCTGAAGACTACCATCCCCGTAGCTAACAAGCTACTTGAGCCCCGCGTCATGGACAAACTGCGACACAGAAAGCAGCTCGCTAAGTGCTTCTACGACCGGACTGCTCGAGACCTACCAGAGCTGGAGGTGGGTGAAACGATGAGGACGAAACCGCTACTGGGAGACCACACAGGAATCGGGTGGATCTGTGCGTAGCAGAGCAGACAAACCAGAACACGCAATACACTCACCTAGATGAGTTGGATCACAGTCCAGGCCTAAGGGCAAGGAGCGCAGAATTGAGACATGAGCCAACTGAAGGGGAGGCTTCTATCCCACCAAGCTCTCCAGCTCGTGGCCCTAATCCTACCCCTGTCAGAGCCCATACTTACTCACGGGTGGGTTGGCAGTGCAAGCCACCGGAAAGGCTTACTCTGTAAGCAAGAGACTGTGTTTATCTTGTCCTCTGTTAATAAAAATTTCAATAAAAAATAGAAACATTTCAATTTAAAAAGAGGAAGATGACAACTGAAGTAAAAAGAAAATGCAATACGTTTTCAATTGTTATGACTTGACTGTTAAGAACTTAGTGTTGTGCCGCTATGTTTGTACTTTCAATTGAAAAGAATGACGTTACGGAGTCTAGTTGATGGGTAATCGACTAGCCAGACTGTTCCCCGGACTCCGTGTGTAGAGATTTGTACAATGCTTGAACAAGGCTATTGAACTTGACATTGGTGTCTGTCTTTTTTCCTTTATCCAACATATCATACGGAAACACATATACACACATACTAAACAGGGGAATGGGAACCAGGTGTGCGTAATGAGACAAGACAGTCCGGAGTTGGTGGTAAAGATCCAGTTCAGTGACGCCTAGAAGGCCGGTGACCTAGACCTCCGGAGCTGGTGAACGGAATGAGCAGCAGTACTGAGGAACCCGCGACACATGTCGTTTTTTTGGGGTATCTATTCTTTACTATTTATATTTTTGCCAACTTTTACTTTTACTTCACTACAGTACATTCCTTAAAAAAATATTATACTTTTTACTCCATACATTTTCCTTGACACACTCGTACTCGTTACATTTTGAATGCTTAGCAGGATAGGAAAATAGACCAATTCAAGCACTTATCAACTGAACATCACTGGTCATCCCTACTGCCTCTGATCTGGCGGACTCACTAAACACACATGCCTCATTTGTAAATTATGTTTGAATGTTGGTGTGTCTATGGATTTCCATAAATATATGGATTTCCATAAAAAAAGAAAAGAAAATGGTGGCACCTGGTTTGCTTGATATAAATCAAATCCAATTTTATTTGTCACGGATCCCTCTGGAACTGTGTCATCATATATACCTGGTCCCCATTCCCTCAATGATTAGTAATTGTATACGTGTGCCCTTTGGTTCACCATTGGGCTGTCGATTATTGTTCCAATGTCCTTTGGTCGTGTGAGTACCTGTGCTTTGTAGATTTGGCTTTTGTGCCACTTATATGGCACAGATGATTGCGGGTCTCGTCCCGTGTGGTATCATTGTGCGCTTGTGTATTTATTCGAGGTACTCCTCGCTCTTTTGATTGGGTCTCAACCTTGTGTTTTGTATATGTGTTTGTTTGGTCTTTGTCCCCGTGCCTTTACATGGCATGCTGTAATTTGGGTAAATAAAAAACCCTATTACGCATTCCTGCGCCTGTCTCCCGATCCCTTTATACCAACGTGAGAACAGGTGTAGACCGTACAGTGAAATACTTACTTACAAGCAATAACCAACAATGCAGTTTAAAAAATATAAATAAAAAATATAAAAATAAACAAAAAAATAAGAATAAGAAATTAAAGTAATAAATAACTAAAGAGCAGCATTAAAATAACAATAGCGAGGCTATATACAAGGGTACCGGTGCAGAGTCAATGTCCGGGGGCAGCGGTTAGTCAACGTAATTGAGGTAATATGTACATGTAGGTAGAGTTATTAAAGTGACTATGCATAGATAATAACAGAGAGTAACAGCAGTGTAAAAGAGAGGGGGGGGGCAATACAAATAGTTTCAGGAGTTGTCACGCCCTGGTCTTAGTATTTTGTGTTTATATATTTATTTGGTCAGGCCAGTGTGTCACATGGGTTTATTTTGTGTTGTGTTTTTGTATTGGGGTTTTAGTAGGTATTGGGATTGTGGTTGAGTAGGGGTGTCTAGCATAGTCTATGGCTGCCTGAGGCGGTTCTCAATCAGAGTCAGGTGATTCTCGTTGTCTCTGATTGGGAACCATATTTAGGTAGCCTGGGTTTCACTGTGTGTTTGTGGGTGATTGTTCATGTCTGTGTGTTAGACTGTTTAGGTTTTCACGTTATGTTTGTTGTTTTGTATTGATCGTGTTTTATTCTACATTAAACATGTATCGAATTAACCACGCTGCATTTTGGTCCGACTCTCTTTCGACGGAGGAAAACCGTAACAGGAGTCTTATGGCTTGGGGGTAGAAGCTGTTTAGAAGCCTCTTGGGCCTAGACTTGGCGCTCCGGTACCGCTTGCCATGCGGTAACAGAGAGAACAGTCTATGACTAGACCATTTTTAGGACCTTCCCCTGACACCGCCTGGTAAAGAGGTCCTGGACGGCAGGAAGCTTGGCCCCAGTGATGTACTGGGCTGTACGCACTACTCTGTAGTGCCTTGCGGTCGTAGGCCGAGCAGTTGCCACACCAGGCAATGATACAACCAGTTAGGATGCTCTCGATGGTGCAGCTGTAGAACCTTTTGAGGATCTGAGGACCCATGCCAAATCTTTTCAGTTTCCTGAGGGGGAATAGGTTTTGTCGTGACCTCTTCACAACTGTCTTGGTGTGCTTGGACCATGTTAGTTTGTTGGTGATGTGGATAAGGAATTTGAAATGATTTATACTTTTGATACTTAAGTATATTTAAAACCAAATACTTTTACTCAAGTAGAATTTGTTGGGTGACTTTTACTTTTACATGAGTCATTTTCTATTAGAGTATCTTTACTTATAACTCAAATATGATAGTTGGGTACTTTCTCCACCACTGTTTAATACTTACTGACTCAAGCCATTTCAGCTTTTCATTTGAATGAATTTGTAAACATTTCTAAAAACATAATGCCACTTGACCTTATGGGGGGGTGTTGACTGTAGGTCAGTGACATTTTAAAATGTTGAACATTTGTTTGTTAGTGTTGGTGTTCGGCAGGTTTTCCAGCTGTTCGATCACACATGATTTTTTACTTAAGGCAAGCCAAAGTTCAGTAGCCAAAGTCTACGCCCCTTTGTAGATGATTGGTCAACAGGATTCTTCAATTAAGTATTTGTTGTCATTCAACGACAGACTGGTTTTCATGCAACAACAACAAAAAAATCACTTGGGAAATACTGCACCAAACAGCTTAGTTAGACGTAGAATTGTGCGACTAAGACCACCTCGGCAAAAACATCAAAATCAATAACAGATTTCTTGATTTATCTTCTTGATTTATCTTGATTCTGACTATTTTGAGGAAGTGTTGCTGCTATGTCATTTCAAGAGGGATAAACAGTAATACTTGTGCTTTTTAAGGGCATAGACATTTGCTTCCCCAAACTGAGTTCTGCTAGGAGCAAACCAAACCTAGTATGCAGACGCCTTTAGCCAAGTATTGGTGTGTGTTTGTGTTTGTCCAACAGATAAATGAGGATGAACGATGACTCCAGCATTCCACCACATCTGTTCTGAATACACAAACCCTGCACTCCACTATCTCAGCAACCAACACTAGTAAAACCTTGTGTGTGTATATGCCATCTTTTGGGCCAATTGGTACCTCAGTAGATATATAGCTTAGCAATTTAACTTTTAGTTATTTTGTGTCCCAGCCTGCCTCTGTGAAGGAGTATTAGGCTGTTAAAGGAGCGAGTTTAATTTTCTGTAAGTAATAGTGCTGTTATGGGCAGTGGCTAGCACTGGCTATGTGTGTGTGTCTGTGTGTGTGCACGCGTCTGAGTCATTATGCTTCTGCATCAGTGTGTGTGTGTGTGTTTGTGTGCGCATCAGTGTGCGCGTCTGCATCAGTGTGTGTGTATGTCTGAGTGGTCCAGCTCTTGTACAGATTGGCTGTAGTATAGTGGTTATTAAAGTTGAAGTGAATTGCGGTGTAAAGGCAGAGCGGTGTGCAGGGAGTATTTATGGAGGTGGAGGGGTCACACGGAACGTTCATTTTAAACATAGGGACATGTTTCATTGGGTATAAAGACTCATTTAATGGCTATGTTCTCTGAGAGGTGACCTCAAGATGGTGTGTTTGGCTTCCTCGCCACAGCTGCCTAGACACAGTGCAAACACAGAAATTGAGGAAATAACAAATGCACACACACACACACACACACACACACACACACACACACACACACACACACACACACACACACACACACACACACACACACACACACACACACACACACACACACACACACACACACACACACACAGAGAGAAGAGAGAGTTCAGGATAGGTAGGCCAGGAGGAAATCACAACCCAATCTCTCTTTTTCTGTTCAGTTATCCTCATTCCTGTTGTCCCAGACGTATCATGTGGAATACCCATTCACATGACGTATGCTCATTGGTCTTGGTGAGATTAAGGAGAAAATGTCAGAGATCATACTAGTTCTATTAACTACATACCGTGGATAAAAGTATCAAACAAGTTATTGATGACGGAGAAAGAATCTACATTTGTCAGAAGGTCAAATAAGATGTCCGCATGAAATGAATCGACTCATGTCTGATATAAAATACAGTAGGCCTATAAGCACTTCAAACGAATCAACGTCAGGAGGAAATTAAATTAAGTGCAATATTATAGTAGTCATCAAGTAGTCATCATGCATCACATATGAATAGAAAATGACAATGAAAAGTGGATTTCATTACATACAGTGGGTTTCATTATATAATCTCTTCTTAAAGTTCATTCAGGAGCAAGAGCGGTGATTCTGTATTGGTCACACAAGTTAATCAGGACCAAGAGCGGTGATTCTGTATTGGTCACACAAGTTAATCAGGACCAAGAGCGGTGATTCTGTATTGGTCACACAAGTTAATCAGGACCAAGAGCGGTGATTCTGTATTGGTCACACAAGTTAATCAGGACCAAGAGCGGTGATTCTGTATTGGTCACACAAGTTAATCAGGACCAAGAGACCTGCAGATTTGATTCAGAAAGAATAGGCCAGGTAGTGTTCAGTAGACGCAGAACTGAAAAAAAACAACACCTTTGAAACGGAGCAAAACAGGGATGTCTGAACTTGTCCAATAAAAATAGCTTGTTTTTTTGTTGTTAAAATAGTTTTGCTATGTTGTGCCCTTATGAACACGAGCCATGTTTAAGCCATGGCAAAACCCCATTTTAACCTCAACTGACATTATGACAACGACCCACATTTGACCCCCAAAATGAGAGTGAGGCACACTAAGAATGCTCCAGTGAATAACTAAATGTCCCTCACACAGATAAAGGCCCACGTTGCATTGTGAGACGCAGAGATGCTCTCTAGAGAAACTACACAGTCCATTGTTTGGCAGACTATCCATAGAGAGGACAGTCTGGCGAGGACAGTCTGGCGAGGACAGCTGGCTTTATGCCTTTTATCGATCTGCCCTTAGACAAGGAGCCTAACCCATTATAGCTCCATGGACTGTACTGCTTCAGCCTCTCATGAGTGTTTTTGTGTTGTCCAGGTGGATAGTAAAAATAAACTGCAAAAACATTTGTTTCTCAATTAAGAACAAAATACCTTTAAGAAAGGCCAAAATACAATTACAGTTGAAGTCGGAAGTTTACATACACCTTAGCGAAATACATTTAAACTCAGTTTTTCACAATTCCTGACATTTAATCCTAGTAAATGTTCCCTGTCTTAGGTCAGTTAGGATCACCACTTTATTTTAAGAATGTGAAATGTCAGAATAATAGTAGAGAGAATGATTTATTTCAGCTTTTATTTCTTTCATCACACTCCCAGTGGGTCAGAAGTTTACATACACTCAATTAGTATTTGGTAGCATTGCCTTTAAATTGTTTAACTTGGGTCAAATGTTTCGGGTAGCCTTCCACAAGCTTCCCACAATAAGTTGGGTGAATTTTGGCCCATTCCTTCTGATAGAGCTGGTGTAACTGAGTCAGGTTTGTAGGCCTCCTTGCTCGCATGCTTTTTCAGTTCTGCTCACAAATGTTCTATAGGATGAGGTCAAGGGTTTGTGATGGCCACTCCAATACCTTGACTTTGTTGTCCTTAAGCCATTTTACTACAACTTTGGAAGTATGCTTGGGGTCATTGTCCATTTGCGACCAAGCCTTAACTGACGTCTTGAGATGTTGCTTCAATATATCCACATCATTTTCCCGCCTCATGATGCCATCTATTTTGTGAAGTGCACCAGTCCCTCCTGCAGCAAAGCACCCCCACAACATGATGCTGCCACCCCCGTGTTTGACGGTTGGGATGGTGTTCTTTGGCTTGCAAGCCTCCCCCTTTTTCCTCCAAACATAATGATGGTCATTATGGCCAAACAGTTCTATTTTTGTTTCATCAGACCAGAGGACATTTCTTCAAAAAGTACGATATTTTCCCCATGTGCTGTTGCAAACCGTAGTCTGGCTTTTTTATGGCGGTTTTGGAGCAGTGGCTACTTCCTTGCTGAGCGGCCTTTCAGGTTATGTCGATATAGGACTCGTTTTGCTGTGGATATAGATACTTTTATACTGTTTTTCTCCAGCATCTTCACAAGGTTGATTTGCACTTTTCGCACCAAAGTACGTTCATCTCTAGGAGACAGAATGCGTCTCCTTCCTGAGCGGTATGACAGCTGCGTGGTCCCATGGTGTCTATACTTGCATACTATTGTTTGTACAGATGAACGTGGTACCTTCAGGTGTTTGGAAATTGCTCCCAAGGATGAACCAGACATGTGGAGGTCTAGAAAAATTATTTGTGTCATGCACAAAGTAGATGTCCTAACCGACTTGCCAAAACTATAGTTTGTTAACAATAAATTTGTGGAGTGGTTGAAAAATGAGTTTTAATGACTCCAACCTAAGTGTATGTAAACTTCCGACTTCAACTGTATGTGTGCATTGATAAACAAGAAGAGACACGGAAAGTGATTAAAAGTGTCCCGTGGCGAGGGTAATTAAAACAACCAATCAGAGTCCCTCCCTAGGGAGCAAACTTTGCCTTCCGCTAAACCAGGCCCAACTGTCTTCATTTCCTTCCAATGAATAATTTACACAGGAAACGGTGGCAGTGGTGGTGCAGTGTGTGTGTGTGTGTAAGTCAATAATGACTTCTATGGTAATCAGAAGAGGAAAATCTCTCAAATGTGCACATTTTTGGGGCGGCCATGATGACAATGATGTATGCTTTACAGGAGTGTCTTTGTAACTTCCTGAATCTACGTCTCTATGGGAGACACCCAGGGGTTGCTGGGGTAGGCCTGGAGTAATGAAACACACAATTGAGCCAGACAACAAGTAAATTGCCCTCCAACTTAAAGCCACAATCTGGGATTTGTTTTTCAGCATAATGGCAGTCCCATCACTTGTATATATGAATAATTTAATTGGCCATTGAACAGATACCCAGATCGCACCTTTAATCAACTCACCAAGGTACTCAAAGCTAGAATGTAATCCCACTGCGATGGAGCCAATGGGGAAGCACTGTGGTATTAGGTGTTGAGACACAGCACACAGGCACTATGGTTAGCGACGAGGACAAAAACGTTTAGAGATGATTCTGCTCTGGAGAAAAGAAAGGGTCACGACTTATGCAAGGTCTGTGCTTTTTGTGTGTTGTTTGGATTTACTTGTACTGTGAAGGATGTGTTTTGCAAACTAGCATTTTAATAATACCTGGGTGCTGTCAAACTAAGTCTGCGGAAGTAAAGAGCCTCTAACTTTTGGTAATGAACATTTAAAACAATGTTACGCAAGAGTTATTCAAAAGGTCTGAGGTAACTAGATAAGATTTTTTCCCCCTGTGACAGTCACAAATAGTGTAATTTATCTCTTAAATAACCTGAATGCTACTGTAAATATTGGTTGAAGATTGTCTTAATAAGATAATAAGTTGTATTAAATGTGGCCAGGAAAAGGTATGTGCCCCCGTAATAACCTAGAACTAGGAACATGACTAGTGCCCTGAGTTTTTTTTTGTCATGTGGTCAGGAAGAACTCTGGACTCTGACTAATAAGACATATTACACAATCAGTCTGTCAAGAGTATTACCACTTTTTACCATTCCTCAGCAGTCTCCACCTGTATAGGATCAGTCCTCTGGGGCTGCTCTCCTCTCGAACAACCCCAGAACTGAGCTATGGGCTGATCCCAGAACAGCTTTCATCAGCAACATCTCCAGCTCCCAGTGTAACCACAGTCTCTTGTGACCCATTAGGAGGGCAAGGGAAAGGAAAAGCGTTTCCGGCTCTGTATAAATATTTCACTCTATCCCCCCATGTGAGAAACGACGATCACGGAGGAGACAGAAAGAAAAGAGAGAGAAGAAAACATGTTTTATCCGCTACTTGCAAACCTGGAGCCCTGTCTCTTCATGTGCTGCCTTCCAGCCCACATAAAACCAAAGGACGAGTCCCAAATGGCATCCTATTTCCTGCATAGTGCACTACTTTTGACCAGATCCTGGTCAAAAGTAGTGCAATGTGTTTGCCTTCCAGCCCACATAAAACCAAAGTATGTGTCCCAAATGGCATCCTATTTCCTGACCCTGGTCAAAAGTAGTGCAATGTGTTGGGAATAGGCTGTCATTTGGGACGCAGGCCGAACCACCTCTCAACCAGATGTAATAAAGGAGGACCATCCTGCTCTCCCTCCCCGAAGGAACATGAACCTCCACTTCTAGAGAGCCTAATTGGGGGTCTGTGAACCAGTATATAGAAGCTGTTACTGGTCCTGGGGGCCGCAGCATTACCACCCTGTAGCCTGGGCTCGTCTGTTCCAATTACCTACCCCCAACTCCTGAGTCCTGGTATGCATCCCAATTGGCACCCTATTCCTTATATAGTGCACTACTTTTGAGCAGGCTCTGGCCAAAAGTGGTGCACTATATGGAATAGGGTGCCATTTGGAATGCATCCCTAGACTCCTCTCCTGCCCATTCACCACCAAGAGGGGGGTTGTGAAAGGAAGTGTACCCTGAGTACATTTCACCTAATCAGCAGCTTGCATAAGTGAGAGCCTGTTTTATGAGTACATGGCGATCAGTCACCGCGGGCCTTGTTTTTCTAGCCCTGGCAGTCGTTCTGAATGCAGATTGAGGGACTCACAGAGTTGGCAGGTAGTCTAGTGGTTGGATTGTTGGGCCAGTAACCGAAAGGTCGATAGAATCCCCGAGCCGACAAGGTGAACAATCTGTCGATGTGCCCTTGAGCAAGGCACTTAACCCTAATTGCTCTAGGGTTGCTGTTGATAATGGCTGACCTTGGTTGTGACGCCACTCTCAGAGGGTGTCTCAGAGAGAGTGCGATATGCAAAAAACACATTTCCAATTCCCACACCTGTGGGAAATTGGACAAATATGTGACCCGTTTCAGAAAGCTGAACCTTTGCCTAACTAGGCAAGTCAGTTAAGAACCAATTCTTATTTACAATGACGGCCTACCCCATCCAAATTGGGACGACGCTGGGCCAACTGTGTGCAGCCCTATGGGACTCCCAATCACGGCCGGATGTGATACAGCCTGGATTATAACCAGGGACTGTAGTGACACCTCTTCCACTGAGATGCTGTGCCACTTGGGAGCCAAATACTTCACAGGAGAGGTATGTGAACGTAAAAACAATTTTTTGATCTAAATGCATGTCTTTGAACATATGAACTCATGTGCCGTAACAACAAACTCAAATACTTATAAGCACCCACCAAACGATGGTTATTTTTCCCGTGATTTTACACTCTGGAGTTCTCCTGTAATGAAGAGTTGCTAGCCGGATGTGGGTCAGTCCAAACCCCCTCCACCCCCGTCTCCCACTCACTCTGCGTGAGATGGACTGCTCCATCACTGTCACACTAATAAAGAACAAGGAACACATTTCACCGAGCTGATAAGTACGCCGTGTGAGAGCGTGCGTGCGTGTGTGTGTGTGTGTGTGTGTGTGTGTGTGTGTGTGTGTTCTGGAGTCTGGACCAGACTACCACAGCCCTCCTCAATGCAAAAGGAAACAGCATTTGGAAGCTCAAGCAACATACACCACAGTAGTGACTATACAGTAGATACAAACAAGAGTGGCTATCATTTTAACATTATCACCTCAAAGTTTGTCTTATGAGCAGTTTTCACAACCACGCCCAGCCACCCACAATAACAACTGTGGTATGCGGTTTAGGATTATATAGACTACAGCCTAGTTACATAAATCAACCAATATTAGCCATCTAACAAGGCTTCCTTAATGAGAAAATGTCCACCCACTCTCCTCATCTACCCATGCCAGCCAGCTCCTCCGACCTAATTGGTTGACCCTGTTACGGTGGGCTGCACAACGTTTATATGACGTATTAACAATAGTTGTTGTCCTGACATCTGTTCCTGACCTCTCCGCTACAGATTAATGACAGGTCAATATGGTTTTGACGGGACAAAAATAGTCTGCCCCTTTCCTTGATTATATTCTACCTAACAGGGCAGTTTGCCAATTGGCTGTAGCAGTGCATTCCTCACACGACCCACCTGATTGCAGAAAATGCCGGGTTTGGACAATGAAGTAAATTAGACCCGACAACCCATTTGAGAAAATGAATAGAAAAATAATTGAGTGCCGCTTGTGAAACAACTTGCACAATATCGTGATTGGCTTTTCGGGTGTGTTTGGATCTAACAAAACCAAAACATTTGTGAGATTCACAAAACACGACCAATCACACATCTCAGTCAATATGCGTGCGGATCGACTTCTGACACCAAACTGAAGGAGACGGAGAGCCCAGACGTAATCGCATCAACTCAAAGTGACACGTCTCACTTCAAACCTCTGTTCGGTCTGAGTCAAGCCATTCTGTATACTAGAAGTGGAATGATATTACTGCAGACACGACCACAATATCAGGGGATATACTGTAGCCCGCTGCCTCAGACATGAGGTGTATTTGTGTCCTACACTCCTCTGCAGGTTGCCAAGGCGACTACTGTGTCATTGTCTAATTAATAAAAGAAAGAGAGCACAACTCCTGTTCTATCAGGTTAGTTTTTATTAGTAAGCTATATGTTGCAGCCCTAGCATTCCTGCTATAATGTAATGTACAGTGTCCATTTTCTATGTATATACAGCAGCATTGTGTGTCTAAGACAGTTCTCCCTTCAGGGACACTGAAGTTCATCCTATCCTATTCTTTCCTATGCCTGATAGTTAAGGTTACGGGACTGATGCTTCCAATTGGGGTGAATAAGAGGAAGGTAGATTGTGCCCACATCACTAGCACACACCTAAATATCACACATGCTTCCCTACGCGTAACTGCCTTGGAGAAAGGTCTACATCGGATTGGTGTCCACAGTTCGTAAGATCATGCCGCTAAGCTACATGCTAATGTGCGGTCCAGCAGATTTGCATGGAGTTGAATCTGTCTGAGCGAAATCGACAGTCAGACACGCCATCTCCCTTTCGCGTGTCTTCAATTCCTACTGTTGACCATGAAAGGGTTAACTGACGTTACTAGTCTATTTCAATCTGACGTCAGGGGTTAAATGGAGCAGTGATGAAATGGGGAACAGTAGGATTCAATCTAGTCTCTGGTAGAGGTAATGAGCTTGATCAAGTAGTTATCACTTTTTAATACGACACCCAGTGTCAGAGAGGGAGGGGGTGGATACTGTGTGTGTCTGTGTGTGTGTGTGTGTGAGAGAGAGAGTCAGAGAGATAGAGATTGTGAACCAGTGAAATTAGGTGAGATTTTTTTTAAATGAGTGAAAACAAAAGGGGAAAGAGTGATTGTCACCCATTTGTCTGTCTGCCAGCCAGGTTGTGTGTGGCATTATTGACTAGCTGGTGTCTCATCACCACTGAATGGACTATTGATCCTACCATTATAGAGCTTCGTATGATTCTCAGTGTCGGCTCCCATCAGCAGGACGACGTGTGTGGGCGAGGCTACACTCCCGCCGTACACAATCGGACAACGCATCCTCACCCCTGATCACATTGCCACTTTATCCTGTCTACTCCACAGCGAAACATCCCACATAGACATTAGCCCTTTAACTATGCCCTATCAACACAAAGGCTCACACAGGCCAGAGCTCTAATCACAGCTCTGTAGTCGTACGCCTTTAGTAAAGGATCCTCCTCACTAACCACACATTTTCCTTTTCATCCACTGAAATGACCCTTTAAGACCCAGTGTAATCCCTGTGCTTGCCCATGCACACACACACACACACACACACACACACACACACACACACACACACACACACACACACACACACACACACACACACACACACACACACACACACACACACACACCGTGCCCTGGCCTCCTTCTATCCACAGCAGCTCTCCCCACAATGCTATCTCCTCTCATTAAGTCTGCATTGTGTGTCTCCCACATAGCCGAGTGCACAGCCTGCCAGATAGCCTATTATACTCCGCTGTCAGTCAAAGGAAACAGCAGCCAGCTTAACAAAATGAACATTTCCATAATATTGAACTCGAATGCCCAAACGCCCTCTCGGCACAGTCGGGAAATAGCAAAATATCAGAGGTGAGCCCGAGCAGGCGAGAACCATACAAAACCGGCACACAATAATAACACAATAATAATGGTGTCCTGACATTTTGAACGGCACCGGTTTAAGGGGGTAATGGCTTATTAGAAAGTGTCTTGTCGTAAAAATACAAATAAATTCCATGAAAGGGAATGATGGGTGTGTTTAAAGGTGAGGCGCGTCAGCAGATTATACATGCCTGGGGATTTCTATGTCGATACAGGGGGATGCGGGTGAGGAAGACACTTGGTCACTGCACTGTACCTGAGGTAGTGAGGAGGATGCTGCGCAACGCTGGTGTTATCGTAACAGTCAAGAAAGTCAGAGGCAACAGATGCAAGAAAGAGAAGGGTGGAGGGAGGGAGGGAGGGAGGGAGGGAGGGAGGGAGGGAGGGAGGGAGGGAGGGAGGGAGGGAGGGAGGGAGGGAGGGAGGGAGGGAGGGAGGGAGGGAGGGAGGGGGAGGGACACAGAGCAACCACCAGCAATAGCGCCACTGAGCAGACCAAACTATGTTGTACTTCAGTTGCAAAACTCCAAACACAGTGACAGGCACCCAGATGAGAGAAAGGAGGAATGAGGAAGAAGGGATGGAGGGAGGAGAGGGAAGAGAGAAGATGGAGAGCAACCATCTCCGTCTTGGTATGTGATGAGAGATACAAATGATGTTAGGGTGTGTGTGTGTGTGTGTGTGTGTGTGTCCCTCTCTCTTTCTGAGGATGTGTAATTTGCGATATGGTGGTTCCCTACACTGCCAAGCCCACCCAGGCTCCCATCTGTCTCAGTGTATAGTGTTGGGCTCGAATATGATTCAGTTTCATTAAGCCTCGGCAGTTACTAAAGCCACTCTGGTTCACTTTGTCAGCTCTGACTGTGAAGAGATGAAGGGATGAGGGAGACGATGGGAGGTCAGCGAGGAGACACACAGACACACACGCTTTCTCTCATGCGCCTCACAGTTAGAGTCAAGTGAACACACACACACACACACACACACACACACACGAAACACAACAAACACAACAAACACTTGAATAGTAAGCATCCTCTCATGTTCCCCATGTGGACATTAAGCACTGATCAGCATACATTACACACACACACACGCTACCACCCCCACACACACTACCAGCCCCACACACACTACCAGCCCCACACACACGCTACCACCCCCCACACACTACCAGCCCCACACACATGCTACCACCCCCACACACACTACCAGCCCCACACACATGCTACCACCCCCACACACACTACCAGCCCCACTACCACCCCCACACACGCTACCACCCCCACACACGCTACCAGCCCCACACACGCGCTGTGGGTTAACCGAACACAGCAGGAGTCATATCCTTAAAGCATTAATAGGGAGCATAATAAGCATTCAAAGCCACTTCCTCTGTATGGGTTGATTATGCACATTAGCCAAAGTCACATTTGCCAGAGTACATTTGCATATTCATCGTTGTTATTGCCATTTAAAAAGGTCACTTCTTATATCTAACAGAAAATATTTGCATTGCAGACAGAGGAGTGCAAAGGAAGTTCAGCCTTGGTTTAGTCACAACAACAGCCATTCGTTTGGTTCTTTGGAGGCCAATGTCTTTCGATGCTGCACAGTTTATTCATCTACAGTTGTTGACAATGTTGTTGAAGAAGGAGCATTCATGCATCCCAAATAGCACCCTATTCCATGTATACTGCGCCACTTTTGCCCAGGGCCCCTTAGGGCTCAGGTCAAAACTAGTGCACTAGGTAAGGAATAGGGTGCCATTTGGGATGCACGCATGCTCCTTCTTCAACAACATTGTTATATCAAGAACTTCCTTTGATCTCAGCTCCATGGCCATGAAGCTCTTCAAAACTACATCTCTGCTTTAATTCAGTTTAGTGTATTCATTTTGAAGGATTTTTACTCAGAGCGAAGCTTTACATTGCATTCAAAAACTTTGTAACAAACTACTGCATGGTTTTGATGGGGAGAGATCAATTGTATTAGGAAGAGAGGTGGGTTTGTTTAGAAAGAGATAGAGAGAAAGAGAGAGAGAGGAGGGAGGCAGGGAGGTAGAGAGGGAATGAAAGAGATATATAAAGAACAGGACAACAGAGGCCCAACCAGCACTGAGAGCAGCTCCTGTAAAAGAGAGAGAGAGAGAGAGAGAGAACCCAAGACTGAGAGCGAGACAGCCGTCTCCCAGGGTGGTCTCTCCAGTGCCTGAGGGAAATCAGGACCCCATTTTCTGCTGAGCTGGCTTTTTCTCCTGCCTGAATGAGGTCCTCTGGGTCCTCCGGATAGCATCATGACACCACAGAGGGGAGCAATAGGCCTAAGGATGAGAAGTCTAGAAATAAAAGACCCCGAATAAGTACCCCTCCTCTCCTCTCTTACTTTCAGCAAACAGTACACTGCCTCCCCCCTCTGTCGTTCTTCCTTTCTCTCTCACCATTCCTGGCTCTCTCTTTCTCCCTCTCTCCCACCTCCTTCTCCCTCTCCCCCTCTCTAAAGACAGGCCAGTTCTTTCCCCTTTTATGTGAATAGTGTTTGTATTTTTGGACCCCTTATCCTTATATGAGGAACTAGCCCGCTCAAGGTTTCTTTCAAAGGCTCTCCCAATCAAGGCCATTATTATAGACTTTAGCTCTAATCAGCGATCTAGAGACCACAGCACCGACTTAGATGGATCAATAATCACCATAATGACCGTGATTAGCTTCCCAACGACTTTGATTAAGCCACTAATATAGCAAATGATCTTGTTAGCAAACTTGTGATTACTTTCTGAACTCCCATGTTCTGTAAGAGTATAGGTACAGCCCTGTAGTGCTGAAATTGTGAGTGAAGCTGTCTAATTTCTATTTAACTAGGTAAGCCAGTCAAGGACAAATTCTTATTTACAATAACGGCCTACCTCCACCAGACCCTAACAACGCTAGGCCAATTGTGAGCCGCCCTATGGGACTCCCAATTACTACCGGTTGTGACAAAACCTGGAATCGAACCAGGGTCTGTAGTGACACCTCCAGCACTGAGATGCAGTGCCTTAGACCGCTGCGCCACTCGGGACACACTTTAGCATGACCCTAAAACAGTCTAACAGTTCACATTTCCCCTACATGCATACTGCACATACACACCAACTGAAAAGCGGACTCCCCCTCGCAACTCCCAACCACACCCGGATCCCAACTCCATTGGATTGGCACTGCCAAAGCCAGTCCAGATGGGCAGTGCCAGGCACCGCTATGGCCCGTCGGCCCCCAGGGCTCATTGAGACAGAGTGGCTGACTACACTACCTCACGCCTCTCCGCACACACAAAACAGTCTGATGAAGACTAATGGCCACCAATCGCGTCAGTGCCGTCACTATTGTCTATGGGGACAAGTCCCAATGGCCGCTGTAGGGAGTAGGGACTGGCTGGTTCTAACTATGTCCAGCCGTCCATTTCACTGGCTACTACTGAGAGTTGTGTCAGATGCTTTAACCAATGAGATCCATCAAAGGGGTTTGGTGGGATTTTGAAGGCTGGGAGGTTGTATAGTTGAGTTCCTACACAAGCCACCTCAGTTGTGCGTAGACATGTAATGTAATGTCAAAAGAAGTCATTAAAGAAGGTCTGCGTTTCTACGATCTTGTAAGTAATTACACCAATTCAACACTGACAACACATCTGATCAACTTCTTATCTCAGTTGGCAACGCTTTACATTAACACCTAATGTTCATTCGCACCAGGGAATAATAGAAAATTGCCAAACATGGATGCAAAAACAACCTGTGCAAGTGTGTTTTATGGTGATTTTAAACAAATGAGCATGCCAGTTACTTAAGATTTTCTCACACATTTCTTGGCATTATTCAGCGAGTATGGCCACTCTGGTGTTGGCAATTGCCCTCTAGCCAACAACGCTATCTGCACGCTGTTGACTAGAGTGCACGTATAGCCTGCATGATGAGATTACATGGACAAAAGAGCAAGATTATTTGCCATTTTTCAAAATGGCAGCCAAGCAATCGATCATCATATCACCAGAATAAGACCCGGGATATTTATTGCAAAGTAGCATCAAGCTCATCACTTTCACCACCCTTTGAAGTCCCTTCTCATTTATTTCCTCTGCAGCTTCGTAAACTGCATGCTCGACAAGTTGTAGTCCGAGGACCACACAACATGTCACCGCGTGCCTCCAAGTTGACTTCGCTACGACGGTTATTATATCAATATTTGCGTACAAAAGCATTTCCACCGACTTCTCTCGCATAATTAATTTTACCGACAGAAAAAGTTCACCTTGTCTAGCGTATTTTGTTTAGTCGACATTTTGGAAAGTTTACGTCGGGCCTGTCGGGCCTTTCATGACATGTACTTCACTCGCATAAAAAGGTTTGATGGAAACCTGGTTATTGATAAAACAAGGAAAGTCATAGACACACACAACGATATGCAAACCTTACAACAACAACAAATGTGCGTTAGAGTGTGTGCGTGTGCGTGTGCGTGTGTGTCCCCTCACAGCCCCCGTCGTTCCATGAGATGTTGTTTCATCTGTTGTTTAAAGGTCATTTTGCTGTTTGCTTTGAGTAACAGGAGATGGAAGGGAGTTCCATGCAATCGTGGCCCTGTATAATTAGGTGCGTTGCCTTGACTTTGTTTTGGACTTCGGCACTGTGACGAGACACCCGGTGGCATGCCTTGTATGTATGAATGTCTGAGCAGAATGTCATTTGATTATGCAGATTATTTCATTACAGTAATATTTCTCTTGAAAACTAGAAGGTAAAAGCAATTCATCTTTCGTCAACCCTCAACCAGGAGGGTTGATGTTAGTCTGTATGTGCAGTTAAGGACAAGGCGTCCTGCTCTGTTTTGAGCCTGTTTTTGAGTCTTCCTTTGCTGCACTCGATCATATTACCAGACAGTAATCAAGACGGGACAAGACCAGAGTCTGAACAACTAGTACAGTTGATTTTGTGTTTCAAAAGCGCAGAACATATCTTTATATCAAACATACCTCTCCCCATCTTTACATCAACTTTGCCGATATGACTTGACCATGATAATTGGCCATCCAATATATCTAAATATCTAAATAAATATATCTTACATCAGTCACAGTCAATTCATTAATTCTAATTGACCTTATCAGTCTCATTCTGAATGTGGCAAAATTCTTGGATATCTGCACAAACCCTAGCATAAATGATGAAATGGCGATGTACAAATTGGCTTAATTATTTATTTACTAACTAACTAAATAATACAGAAATACATAAACACACACACGGTATAGCTATTGGTTACTAACACAATGTAAGGTCCCTAGTGGACTAAACCGACATGACGGCTTGTTACACAAAATGGCGGATTCAATGGAGAGACAAAGGGAGAGACAAAGGAATTCTCATTTTACACGTCTGGCTTACCGTCCGTGTACAGGTCCCAATGGTTGATTATTCAGGGTACAGCTAGAACCATTTTTACACGCCTGTAGCAACCTGGCAATGCACTGGTCTCTAGAGATTTCAATTCCTACCATTTCAACGCGCTGCCACGCTCCACGTTTTCCTGGTCTGGTAGAGTCTAACCATTCGTGACGTCTGGTTCAACGCCATCCGTCTGATATGTTAATTCTTCACGAGGGGTTTTATGCACTCCGGAAGAAAGGGCGTTCCATGATGTCGACATAATGTCTGTGCTTACGTGGGTGTGGTCACTGACCGGGTAGACATTTCATATGAAAAACAATTCTCATTTAAAAGGCTAACATCACATTTCATCTTCTCACAAATAGTTTCATATGTAATCATATAAGTTCCACAACATTTAGATGTAAACCTGACAACTGTGAAATGTACACTTTCATGTTTTCCTGTTGTTCTACCGTCTTTAATGACATCACCAAATCATAATGAATTCGACAGAATTGTTATTTAAATACCCACGGACCATTCCAAATGTTTGGATTACAGAAATATTGTTTCATTATCTAATCTTGGATGGCACAGTACTACAAAATCTCTCTCTGTTGTAAACAAAGGGATTTTCAACTTCCATTTCTGCAGAGTGGGAGAGAGAGGGATCCTCCAAGTATTTAAGACCGTTATAAAACGGCCAACCTCACCCCTCTCCCCCTCTTCGGGAGAGAGAGGGTGCTGTAGATCGGACCCACTGTAACCTGATCCGTCGGATCCTCACAGGAGAGCCATGGCAAGTGTTATCCCTAGGAATTTCTCTTCCTCAACTTGCTCGGTGGTCGCACACTTTATGCACAACTCCAGTTGAGGTTTAGGTCTTAAGAGAAGGTTTGGAACCAAATACCATGCTTTTAGTTACAGATGTGTTTAAGATTCTGATGCTGACTGTAAACTTCTTATTTAGAATGTCAGTGCGCTCACAGGCTTTGGACGCTGACATGTCGTGTATAACTGGCGTTGTAGAAGCTTCCATTGAAGAACCCTCTCTGGGTTCTACTGGATAAATAACTCCCCAACCATGTGAATGTCAGGTGATGTAAAGCCATGGCAAGTGAATTTCTTCAATAAAGATGAATGGTCAATAACACCGAAAGCTGCGCTGAAATCTGACAATACAGAAACCGACTATAATCTTATTGTCAATTTCTTTTAACCAATCCAATCCACATGCACACATATTTAGCATATCATATTGCGGGTGTAGCGAAATGCTTGTCAGTGCAGTACAAGTTGAGTGCCCTTTTCTACATGCATGCTGAACGTCAGTAGTTAACTTGTTCTCTTTAAAATGGCATTGTTTGGTCAAACACCCATCCTCTCCATCAGCTTACTAAGAACAGGCAGAAAACTGATTGGGCAGCTGTTACAGCCAGGAAGGGTGCTTTACTATTTTAGATAGTGGAACGACTTTAGCTTCCTTCCAGGCCTGTGGACACACACACTCCTTTAGGCTTCGGTTAAAGATAAAGGAAATAGGGTTGTCAATACAGTCTGCTACTATTCCCAATAGTTTACCATCAAGGTTGTCTATACCTGGTGGTTTGTCATCATTATAGATAATAGTTTTTCCACATCTCCCACACTAACTTGACCAAATTTAAAACGGCCATCCTTCTCTTTCACTATTGGATGTGATATAAAATGATGGTTCGTTGTTTAATGCTGTCATTTCTCTTTTTGAGTGTTTCCCACTTTCATATATCATTGAAAATGATTGGCAATATCAAAAGGTTTGGTTATAAATGACCCATCAACTTCAATGAGTGTTGGAGATTAATTGGGTTTTGGATTTTTCATTGTTTGGTAATATCCTTTTTTCTTATTTTTGTTAAAGATGCAGTATGCAAAAATCGCTGTGCCATTTCCTGGTTGCTAAAATTCGAATAGTTAGCCTAATTTCTGTTTATGTGACAAAACAAGCAAATATAGTGTAGAGAATCATTGTATCGCTTTCATTGTATCGCTTAAACAGCTACGAAATATATTTGCCATAACCAAAAATATTGTATTTTCAGTTATTTGAAGCTGGCGTACAAAACCGAAAGTAAGACACAAAAACAAAACTTCAGAATTGGAAGCATAGAAATAGCGCACATAGAACAGATCTACCGGCTCTTAGACTTGATTTCAATGAGAATTACAGATGTATGACACATGTCTATGTGAATTTGGCCGGGTTGCCCAAAAAGTTTTATAAATGTACAGTATGTCAACAAATCTGCTGAGCCGCCTGACTTGTTTTCCAACTCCTTTGCATAATTTATTTGAACCATAACAATTGTTCAATTCATCATCAATCCAGGGGGCTCTAACAGTTCTCACAGTTCATTTCTTACAGGTGTATGCTTGTCAACAATTGATTGACTTGACTGGTTGACTTGACCAGCCGGCAACAGACAAGCAGGGAACACAGGAATAAGTACCCAGGGACTAATGAGGAAAACAGATGACACCTGGAGGTGGGTGGAGACCATCACAAAGACAGATGAAACAGATCAGGGTGTGGCAGCGTCTGGATTCACTTCCTCATACACATCAGACTGACATACATTGTTTTACAGCTTCAACAAAAGTCCTGAAAAAAACATTTTGTATGATCTCTTATAAATGACTTTAGGCTCAACCTTTGGCACTTTGGCTTTCCTTGTTAATGCCACAATGTTATGGTCACTGCGGCCAAAACTCTGCAGCATTAGTGACTGTATGATCAATACAAGCGGATGTCACAGATCCAACACTACATCCAACGCTCTAGTTGGCTGAGTGACAACTTGGGTCATATTACAGCCATCAGTCATAGCAGTTTCGTCTTGAGAGGACAGCTAGTTGCTAACCAGCCGAATGTTCAGGTCACCCAGACAAATAGACCTCTCTGTTAACAACGAGGACTGTTTGCATTTGGCCTATAGCAGCACCCCAAAAGAAGAGGCTTAAAGAGGAGGCAGGTGAACTTGCAACCAACAACACTTCAACAGCATTTGGCATGAGATCCTCTGGAAGCTTTACAGAAATATGTTCTCTGAATATGTACAGCAACCTCCCCCATAGGCATTCCTGTATTTTCTGTAGATGTTACAGCAGATCCTTGTATTGCTCACCGTTGTATCATCAAAGGAATTATCTAAGTGAGTTTCCGAGACGGCCAGTATATGAATGTTATCCGATGTTAGTTATTGATTTCATAAAACTTATTTCTTAAGCTGTAATGTATTACTATTGGCTATTTTTAGCCCTTTCCTGGGTAGAATATTGGAGATAGACATAATATATATACTGTATATATAAAAAAGTAAAATAACATTGTTTAGCTCATAGTCTGTCAATCTGGCCCTTGTGAGTGTCAGTTGATGCGCGTGTGGGATGGTGGGCTGAAGCTACTGACCTGGAGGCTTGGCTCTCTCACTCCTCCCAGGCTTTTGAGGGTGAGGGTGGACAAGGTGGATGTAAGCAATGGCCCCACGCTCTCTGGCAGCTTTCATAGCTGGGTTACGTTTTTCCCGCTTCTGGCGCACAGCTTCAGAGTTCCCGGCTCTCTCCAGAACAGCCATCTTGTGTGTGTGAGGGAGGGATGGTTAATAGGTGGTGGGCTGATGGTGTGTGTGTGTGTGTGATCTGGTACAGTCTGGGGAATACGTTTCTCTCTACTTTGCACTCACACACACACATCATGTTCATGCAAGAATGCACATGTCCCTGTTTGTTACATGTTCTACACACGACGCACGCACAAACATACACTTCTTTGGCTTAGTGAATGAATAATGATGAACCCAGGGTGGTGAGGAGGGGAAGAGGCCTGGGCGACTCATCCAGCGCTTCCCCTCCTTTCATCTTCCAGCAGGGGCATCTCTCATCTCCTGACTGTATTCAGAGAGAGAGAGAGAGAGAGAGAGACGTAGATAACGTTTTGGCTTTCGTATTCTCCCAGCGAGCACACACACACACACACAGGTACATACATGCAAACCCACTTAGGCCCACTGGCTCCCATAGACACATGCACGCCGCACACACCCCGCACACACCCCTTTCCAAACCAGGGCGCTAATCCTGCTGGTTCCCGTCCTCGCTTGAGCCGTTTTCCTGCCTAGTGAGGATTTACAACACTATCTGATCTCTAATATGGTCAAATGCTGAAGCTGCACTAAGAAGCAGTGCTCTAAGCGTAGGCTCCCAGTTATTTCTCTGGCTTTTGGAATTGGACAAGATACCCCTGTTTTCATTGATGTTTGTCCCCCCTTTTCATTGTGATGGTCTTTTCTGTTGATCACAGCCCTGTAGGCAATGACACTTCTCTCCCTCTAGTCTGGTTGAGTTGTAATATCCTGGCTCGTTCCCAGCCCTCCCTCTCTCATCTCCCAGCCCTCTCTCTTTCTCCTCTCCCTCATTCTCTCCCTGTCTCTCTCTCTCGCCCTCTCCCTGGCCAGGTTGTTCTAATTAAACGTGTTTCCATGGGAAGAGAGGAAGTAGCATTACACCAGCTGTGTTGACACTCTCACACAGCGATGTTACAACACAGTCAGTATGCAGACTGGTGCTACCCCGCTACCTACTGTGGCTAACCCTTGAGGAACACAAACACCTCGCCTTTCATTACTACACATTCATGTCAGGGAAATGCATGCTTGCATGTGTGTTTGGGTGTGTGTGTGTGTGTGTGTTTGGGTGTGTTTGTGTGTGTGTGTGTGTGTTTGGGTGTGTGTGTGTGTGTGTGTTTGGGTGTGTGTGTGTTTGGGTGTGTGTGTTTGTGTGTGTGTGTGTGTGTGTTTGTGTGTGTGTTTGTGTGTGTGTTTGGGTGTGTGTTTGGGTGTGTGTGTGTGTGTGTGTTTGGGTGTGTGTGTGTTTGGGTGTGTGTGTTTGGGTGTGTGTGTTTGGGTGTGTGTGTGTGTGTGGGCAGGTGCCACAAATGGCACACCTCTCACACCATACATATTTCATCTTATGTGTGTTTTGATATCAAGCTGTATTCCGTTAACAATAACCAAATTCAGTAGTCATGCATAGAATATACACAACTTCCTTGCCCCTTCAATATTTAGTGTAAAAAGTATTTCTAAGGAAATGCATATTGGGTAAAACATTTGTACTTTTTCTTAGTGTTTTAAATACCATTTATCCCCAGTTTAATGGCGATGGCCAGAGTAACTAGACAATAGATCTATGCTCAGTAAGCTGTCGAGGCTTTTTCCTCATTATCCCACAAAGGGCATCACAGTAGCTCCAAAACACTCTCACTGTACCACTAAACAACAGTCTCTTCCCCACAAGGCCCAACGGGGCCGATTAGAACTTTAACACAGAGACTCAGAGCGAAGTTCTAAAAATGAAGTCTTCTGAAGCCTGTCAAATGCCAGAGAGGAAGCGATTTCAGACACAGTGGAATTGGAGGGGGGTCATTTATAAAAGCCTGTATGTGTGTCATCATCCAAACTGGGCCATTTTGCAGCGGGACAGTTCAGAGATGAGCGAGGCAGGGAGAGGAGAGGAGTAGAGAGGGAGGAGAGATCGGAGGAGAGACATTGGCCCCAAAGGAGTGTACCTACCAGTCCCCATCCTGCAGTGATTCATGTAAGCCAGTCACAGTGCATTTGAAATGGGGCAAAGGGGTTAAAGGGGACACTCTTGGATACAGTGTGAAGTCACTGCTGGCTCCAGATCAGTCCAGCTCAGCAACAACAGACTAGATTCAACCTAAATCATCATCTAGAACTAAACCTTACAGCTCTGCAGGACCTTGGTTGGGGTCCTATGGTGTAGACAGATTCAAATGAAGGATCACTGATACTGCACCTGTATGACACTGGACTACGTCTACTTGAGTTTCAACCTCACCACCCCTACAGTGAAACAGTCCACTACAGCGTTAGATAGTGAGTACACTGTAAGCCAGAGTACACACAGAAACTGACATCCACCCAGCAAACCCACATTTACACTAGCATTCCTTCATTAATGAAAACCTTTTGGAATAAATAAATAAGAGCAGGGGATCAAATCTGAGAAGGAGAGATGGAGAGCAAACGCAAGTGTGTGACAATGAGATCAACATCAACACTGTCAAGCGTAAAACCCGGCTCCCCGACAGCCCAACATGGAATTATACAAATCACACCGCGGAACGGAAATCTGCTCCACACCGGTGTTACGGCACCGAGCAGAGACTGGGATATGTGGGTCTTATGATATCAGCATGAGTTATGAGAGTTGCGAGAGACTAGAGTCTCTCGTGTCGAAGCTTAACGGCTGACCCAATTTAAGTGACTCGATTCAAGAGTTCACGATGCTCTTCGGGGAAAAGCATTGGAGATTTGAGGCGATTAAGTTAAAAGCCCCGATTACTTAAAATTGAGGAGGCGAGTGGGTTTTGAGAGGGCCGTTTCTGGCTCAATGTTTCCCACGCATCGATGCTTCTTGTCCGTCTACGGCGGCTCACCAGGGATCACTTCCCTTTAAAAGTTACTGTCAGCCTTCAGATTGTTAGTGGGCTTGTGTATGAGTGAGAAAGAGAGAGTGCGTGTGTGTGTGCCAATTAGTGTGTGTGTCAGAGCAAGTGTGTGAGTGTGAGTGTGTGGGTTGGCGAATGAAAGAAAAATTGTGTGCGCGTGTGTTAGAGAAGTGTGTGTGTGTGTGTGTGTAAGCCCATTTGTGTTTGTGTATGAACACATATACACTACAGAGTAATTCCCAGATTCACTAGTATGTGGACACCTGCTCGTCGAACATCTCAAATCCAAGGATTTGGAATTTGGAATTGTAACTTGCTTCCATTCAGCCACAAGAGCATTAGTAAAGTCAGGCACTGATGTTGGCAATAACATCTGCTAAACATGTGTATGTGACCAATACAATTTGATTTGATTTCAAATCATGGGCATTAATATGGAGTTAGTCCCCCCTTTGCTGCTATAACAGTCTCTACTCTTCTGGGAAGGCTTTCCACTAGATGTTGGAACATTGCTGCGGGGACTTGCTTCAGCCACAAGCTTTAGTGAGGTCGGGCACTGATGTTGGGCAATTAGGCCTGGCTCGCAGTCGCCGTTCCAATTCATCCCAAAGGTGTTCGATGGGGTTGAGGTCAGGGCTCAGTGTTCTTCCACACCAATCTCAACAAACCATTTTTGTACGGATCTCACTTTGTGCACGGGGCATTTTCATGATGAAACAGGAAAGGGCCTTCCCCAAACTGTTGCCACAAAGTTGGAAGCACCAAATCGTCTAGAATGTCATTGAATGCTGTAGCATTAATATTGTCTTTCACTGGAACTAAGGGCCCTAGCCCGAACCATGAAAAACAGCCCCAGACCATTATTCCTCCTCCACCAAACTTTACAGTTTGCATTATGCATTCGGGCAGGTAGCGTAGTCTGTCGGACTGCCAGATGGTGAAGCCTGATTCATCACTCCAGAGAACGTGTTTCCAATGCCCCAGAGTCCAATAGTGGTGAGGTTTATTTACATCACTCCAGCTGACACTTGGCATTGCGCACAGTGATCTTAGGCTTGTGTGCGGCTGCTCGGCCATGGAAACCCATTTCATGGAGCTCCCGACGAACAGTTATTGTGCTGATGTTGCTTCCAGAGGCAGTTTGGAACTCGGTAGTGAGTGTTGCAACCAAGGACAGATGATTTTTTACATGCTATGCGCTTCAGAGCTTGGCGGCCCATTTCTGTGAGCTTGTGTGGCCTTTCCACATCACAATGACAGCAAGGTGGGATGTATCGTGTCATAACCAAGCGTTATTGTATAATCATACAGTTTCATAATGCACTACGTCTTCATCTGTAAAGGTGCTATGGATGTGTTTTATAAGGCACTATAAGGCGCCCTTCATAAGAAGCTGCTTCACAAGGAAAGAAGGAACCTGCTCACAAAATGCTTGAGTGATCTGTACTGAATGTGAGGATAACTTGACAGAAATCTAATTCCGCCTGCCTGAGTTTCAATTGTTCTGCCAGCGAAGGAGCACTGGAGCGCAAAGCTCCAAATGTTATTTGTTTTTCAAATGACACCTCTCAGCAACCTTCAGGCATTCACCTGGAATATAGCTGATGCCAGAAGCAATGCATGAATTGTTCAGGTATGCACCCACGACTGCTCAAATGAACACACACACACACTTGGAATGACAAGTAGAATACAAAATCAATTAAACATGCTTGAGGCTGAAAAGTGAAAGCGAACTAGAGTTAACGAAGCAAAGCCATACATGAAAAAGTAGGATTTGGTTTGATTTTTGCTCAGCGCCATATTTTTCCACCATCTGTGTGTTGGGTGCCATGGCCACATCGTAAACGTTTTATGTTTACATTAGAGAAAGCTCTTTCACGCAGCAAAAACACAGAGCCTGCGGAACCAGCTGTCTCTTTCTGATAACGAGACAAAAACGCAGAAAACACAAACACACATTCCCAGGCTCAGCTAAACACATACACCAATTAGCATTAGGCATGTTGGTAACCAGTGGAGGCTGCTGAGGGGAGGACGGCTCATAATGGATGGGACGGAGCGAATGGAATGGATTTGATTCATTACAAGGAGCCTGTCGTCCCCAATTAAGGTGCCACCAACTTCCAGTGTTGCTAACCTTTGAGAACTATATTTCTCCATGGATTTGTGCCACAACGGTAGACTACGAATGTCTAGCAGGGTCAACTCAAAATGCTGTGTTGGGTAATAATCTAGAGCAAACACAGTAGAATGCACACCCAATACATTGCATTCGTATGCTGGTCTTGATATAAGAATCCAAACAAGGTACAGGGGGAAAAAAGGGCATGACATTCACCTTGCATTTCAAACCTAACTGGATGTGTTCGCTATTGGAAAGCCTCCCAACAGGCAGTTAGTACTGTTTTTTTTAAATGTAATTTAAAAAAAATGTTTACCCCTTTTTTCTGCCCAATTTGGTGGTATCCAATTGTTAGTAGCTACTATCTTGTCTCATCGCTACAACTCCCGTACGGGCTTGGGAGAGACGAAGGTTGAAAGTCATGCGTCCTCCGATACACAACCCAAACAAGCCACACTGTTTCTTAACACAGCGCGCATCCAACCCGGAAGCCAGCTGCACCAATGTGTCGGAGGAAACACCGTGGACCTGGCAACCTTAGTTAGCGCGCACTGCACCCGGCCCGCCACAGGAGGCACTGGTGCACGATGAGACAAGGATATCCCTACCGCCCAAACCCTCCCTAATCCGGACGACGCTATGCCAATTGTGCGTCGCCCCACGGACCTCCCGGTCGCAGCCGGTTACGACAGAGCCTGGGCGCGAACCCAGAGTCTCTGGTGGCACAGCTGGCGCTGCAGTACAGCGTCCTTAACCACTGCGCCACCCGGGAGGCCTTGGCAGTGAGTACTGTTGGTTTTACTCCTGCTCATTTGTTCAAAACAAAGTGTTGTTGGTGCCATATCCAAGGGACACAGGAAAGAGAAAAGTAGCTTTCACATGGACTATTTTCTTAAGAATTCAGTGGTTCGGCCATTAGTTTGACTAAACAGAGCCAAACCTTGCACAGTCAGTGCAGTTAAGTCATGTTTGTTCACCCAGGTGTCTCATAAAGGTTAATTAGAGACATCTTCCTGTGGCTTTCCGGGGGACTAGACGCAATGTTGCGTATTGCTGCCTTTCACAGTTTGGAGAGTGCATTGCATATTTGTTCATAAAAAAATGGAAAAGGCAAATGGGGGAAAATAAATAAATAATTGCACCGCCATCTACCCCTATAAACACCAAATGTACAAAACATGAAGATTATCTTCCTAATATTGAGTTGCAACCCCTGTTTGCCCTCAAAACAGCCTCAATTAGTCCGGGGCATGGACTACAAGGTGTCGAAAGCGTTCCACAGGGATGATGGCCCATGTTGACAGTTGTGTCAAGTTCGCTGGATGTTCTTTGGGTGGTGGACCATTCTTGATACACACGGGAAACTGTTGAGCATGAAAAAAACAGCAGCGTTGCAGTTCTTGACACAAACCGGTGCGCCTGACACCTAACTACCATACCCCGTTCAAAGGCACTTAAATATTTTGTCTTGCTCATTCACCCTCTGAATGGCACACATTCACAATCCATGTCACAATTGTCTCAAGGCTTAGCAATCCTTCTTTAACTGGTCTCCACTTTATCTACACTGATCGAAGAAGATTTAACAAGTGACAACAATAAGGGATCATAGCTTTCACCTGGATTCACCCGGTATGTCTATGGCATGGACAGAGCAGGTATTCTTAGTTTTATACACTCAGTGTTCTTCCCACTACTTTGGCCCCAACAGATCCTACACCAGGCTGTCGGCCTGGGAGGCTGGAACCCCTTCTTTCAAAAACCCATGTAGTTCTTCTGCACTAAAATCTCTCATACCCAAAAACGTGTATGCTGCTGCTACTACCAATTCAATCTCCTGGGTTTTCCTTTCTCCATTTGTGCCTTACAGTTAATGACCACAGCAATAAACGGCAAGAAGCCGACCTTACTTAAGCACAAAGTGTTGGGGTCACTCGGTACTGGCCTACTACTCACAGGGATCCCCTCAGGCTCCCTAACCCTTTGCACACCATCCTTTACTTTCCTCATTGCCTCAGCATGTGACACGTTCTGCACTGCTCTCACCCTGGAAACGTCAATCTGTCTCACTCGCACAGGAGATGTCTGGCCCCCAGCAACATGGCTACCCCCACAATTGAAACACTTTTCCCATTGAAGCGACACCCGCTTTTGTCCCACGCCCTCCTGCACACCTCTCACAACTCGGTATCTCCATACCACATATACTGCTGAAACATGACCATAAACTTGCCACCTGAAACACCGCAGTGGGTTAGGAACAAAAGCTCTCACAGGATAACTTATATACCCTAACATGACTTTATCCGTCAAACACTCTGCATCAAAACTAAGAAGGACAGACAGGGTCTCCTCAGTCTCGTGCACGCTGCCGGGTCTGCGTCATACCAAACAGCGTGCATAACAGACAACGGTGGATCCCCCACTTCAGTTGATCCACCGTAACACTCAACCCCAGCCCAGTTATCACTTCATTCAGCGTGACTCTTCTCAGAAGAGCAAAGCAGGACACCGTTTTCGTCCTGAGTCTTGAAACGTGCAGTACATTAATCTCTGGATACTTTGAACGAATTGACAGAGTCCAACTCCTTCTTCACCTAGCCTGATACCACAAACAGATTGGCCAAAAGGCATGGATCCACTTTCTCCACGAATCGTACTCCCACTTGGCCACAGTCATCTCAAGCATTTTCCTGATCAGTGGGGTGAAGCTCGGAAGCCTTCACCTCACCCGATGATGCATGTTCTTTCTCCTCACTTTTGTCAGGATCAATTTGAAGTTCACTATTTGTCGATTGCTTGGGATCTTCAGATGCGTAACATGCCTTTTTCTCTCCTGTACTTGACAAAATGGAGAAAGTAGTCGGCTTGTAGTTCGGGTTTGCACCTCGTGCCCTTCTTTCTGCTTCACTTCTCGCCATCCGCCATCTTACTCGCCCGGTCCTCCGACATGATGACTTCCATCTCTGTGTGGGACTTCAGGAAACTCCATGCTCGCTCAAGAATATGTGCTCCTGCACGTGCTTCACCGGCAGGCCACCAACACACACACTCTAAACAAACCCAGTTAGAGACACCTGAACAGAGAGAAACAATTTTTTTTTTTTTACATACAAACTCACATAACAAACACTATTCAATTGTTCAAAGGCTAAGATAGAGACATGAGGATGACAAAAGAAATGCTAAGCAATTTCTAAATACCTTATGGAATAGACAACTCACCAGTGACACATGGGGCTCCCGAGTGGCGCAGCGGTCTAAGGCAATGCATCTTATTGCTAGAGGCATCATTCGATTCCAGGCTGTAGTACAACCGGCTGTGAATGGGAGTCCCATAGGGCGGTGTACAAATTGGCCCAGCGTCGTGCTGGGTTATGGGAGGGTTTGGCCTGGGTAGGCCGTCATAGTAAATACGAATTTGTTCTTAACTGACTTGCCTAGTTAAATAAAGGTTAAATATGTTTTTTTTTCAAACACAAGTGAACAAAAAACATGGTGCACTGTCAGTCACATAGGCCCAAATCCCCATTGACATGGTCTACCAGTGGAGGCTCCTCAGTGGAGGAAGGGTAGGACCTTCCTCAGTACGTTTTTGAAAAATGTAAATAGTGAAACATTTAAAGTTATCGTTTTTAGCTAAAACTACACAAAATATCTGTCACCAAATAACTGATTAAAACTCACTGTTTTGCGATGAAGGTCTACAGTAGCGTCAACAGCACTCTGTAGGGTAGCACCATGGTGCAGGCGGAGGACAGCTCGTTTATGACCTCCTCTGGGTACGTTGGCTGTGGTCCGAACACTTAAAAGACACACCCGATCCCCTCAGCCCTCAAATTAAGTGCACACTTCTGATGACGTATCATGACGCCTGACGAGTATACACTTGCAGGGCAAGGGGCGAGAGAGGAAGGAATGATTTCTAAATAGACCACCCTTGCCCGGAAAATTCGGCACTCGTTCATCCCGCGATGATTGTGTTTTCAGCTACCGGTAGCTTGTGGGTGCTTTATATGCTCTACAGTCAATTATGAGTGCTTGCGTACTTTTATTAAATACTGTATATAATTATTAATAAATGCCTACTGTATGATAGCTAGCAAATGAATTAGCTAACTAACGTTAGCCTGCCTAGCTGGAACTTCTGAAGAAGGAAAATGTTATATTTCTACAATTTCCAAAAGAGAACCAAACAAAAACAGATGTACTTTTTACATAGTAGACTTATTTGCATTCGTTTTGACTTACACTTGTATGTTGACTCCTCCATTGATGTTGTTTTTAAGTTTTCGCAGAATTTTCTTAGCGGATGTACACTCGTCGTGAATTGAATTATGGGGAGTGAATATAATTCTACACGCGCAAAGCCGACTAAAAACGAGGGCTGAGGGGCTTACGTTGCAAACTTCCCTTGCTTGGCTTATCATTTGGACCACCCTCCAAGATGGAGACAGGGATTCCCCCAAGAGCATAAGGCAAGGGTAAGTGGAGGAGGGTGTGTCTTTTAAGGGTTTGGACTGCAACCATTGACTTCAATACAAAACCTAGGAGGCTCATGGTTCTCACCCCCTTCCATAGACATACACAGTAATTATGACAACTTCCGGAGGATGTCCTCCAACCAATCAGAGCTCTTGCTGCATGAACTGACATGTTCTCAATCACTCAATCAAACAATCAGAGAATTAATCTAGTACTGAAAACATAAGCTACATCAGTGCATAAAATGTGGTGAGTAGAGAGAAAGACAATAGTTGAACAGTGTTGAAAAAAATGAATTTCTTCCAAAAACAAAGAAGCACGAGGGAGAGAGCGAGGGAAAGCTAGCTATATTCAGTTCTATTTTTACTTTCACTTTCACTTACTTAGTTAGCGAATGCAGCTAGCTCGTTTAGCCTAATCAAACACCCAGCTCAAACAGAGAGGGATTCTATGTTAGCTACCTGGCTGTGGCTATCCAACACTGGAACTCTTCCAAGTCAAGGTTAGCTTTTGGTTTTATAAATGTATTGCCACCGGGGCCCGCCGGTGTAACTGCTAAAATGCTTGCTGACTGTACACTGTACTGTATGATGGTAGTGGGTTTACTAACACATTAGTCTTAGTAGCTATGTTGACCATGATGTTAGCTAATATGGTAACAAAATAACAAACATTGATTTGGGGGAGATATATCACTATTCTAAAGGTTGTAGGTGAGGAATAACACACACAAACACCCTGCAGCACTCGAAGGTTTTAATGGTGCTATGCTGCAGTGGGCCATTACCCCTGTCAGTTCCCAGCACCTCAACTCGCAGGTGTCTGGCCCAAAGTCACAGGGACGTTCATTAGTTCTGCATCCTGCCTCTGATAATAGCTCCTGTTCTCTCTTTTTCCCTCCTTCCGTCTGTACCTATCATCTCATTTCTCCATTTTCAGCGCTTTTAAGTCCTTTCTGTTTGAAGCGGCAGAGGAGACGAGTTCAAAGTTGATACAGAAATCAGGCATAGAGCGGGATGTATAGAGGAGACGGTTCCACATCCGTCCCCATCAAAGGGGCGTCTTCATCTCCCGAGCGCCATCTGAGGAGAACCCTTTCTGGGCAGAGTGAGCGGAGACATAGGCCTGTCTGGTTCTCACAACCACCATCTTACCATTTATCTCCCTCTCACTCTCCATATCCTCTACCCTGTTGATCCCCTTCCCCCTCTCTCTCTTTTGCCACTTTCTATCTCAAAGCAAGTTCTAACTTCTCTCTCTTTCTCTCCTTCACTCTCTCCCTCTCTCTTTCCCTTACTCTGCTCTTTCTCCCACTCTCCCCCCTCTCTCAAAGTAAACTCTCCCACCTTGAAATCCCTTTCTAAACATAAGAGCAAGAGGCAATTAGGAGCTTCCATATGAAACCCCCTACCTGGAAGTGACTGTTTTGACCCGTCTTCTTTATTGCTCAATGTCTTTGTTTTGAAGTTTACCCATCCTCAGAAGGCTCATATTAACATGCATGGAGCATCTGCACAACTCCCCTACCGTGAGTATTATTGCTAAATTTCATCAATCACACAGTTACTTTTCGGCAGGCGTCACTCTGAAGTGATTTTTAATAGCGTTGTCATGCAGTGGCTTACCTGCCTGTGTGTGTGTGTGTGTGTGTGTGTGTGTGTGAGGGCCGATCACACACTGCCTGCTGTCTCATTGGGCCGTACTACCGCAGAGCTCTGCAGGCTATTATGACAAAGCAGCCTCTTTCTCTCTCTCGTTCCCTCTCGCTCTCTCCCTCTCTCTCTCTCTGATTAACACGCCAATGCTCAGAGGGGGCCCATATCTTATTTTAATCCTGTCTCCAGCTTTGGAGTGAGTGGGACAGAGAAGGGAGAGAGGAAGGCTAGAGAGAGGGAGGGAGGGACACGACACACAAACTCTCCTCTCTCTCTCTCTCTCTCTCTCAGACCTTGAGATTCAGACCTTGAGATTCAGACCTTGTCAGAGCTCTTTGTTACCTGCTGAGTGGAGCCCCACCACCTGCCTCCTTACTTAATACTGAGAAGAGAGGGAGGGAAAGATTGACGGCGAGAAAGAAGAGAAAGGGTAAAGGAGAGAGAGAGGGAGAGAGAGAGCTGAGGAAAGGAGAGAGGAAGAAAAGAGAGTGGGCAAAGGCATCCTAGCTAGCATACCTATGCATCGGTCATTGATTTCCTCCTCTGTAAATATTTGAAAGGGCAATAAAGCTCCTCTTTTAATATTTGAAAGGGCAATAAAGCCTCTCGCATAACAGTGACACTCTGGATGATGCTGCGCCATGCGGCCACAACTACCTTCCTTCAACCCTTCCTATTCTCTTCCTAGCATTATTAACACCACTGTCCTCCTATTTCATCCTCCTCTTTCTCGCCCTCCTCCTCTCTCACATTGTTATTAAAAGCTGCTGTCCTCCTCTCTTTCTTTCTTTTTCTTTCTTTCTTTCCTTCCTCCTCCTCTCTTTATTAAAAGCCACCTTCTCCTTTGTCTATCTACCCCCACCCATTCTCTCCCTCTTCATCTCACCTTCCTCATTGCTCAGTTGCATGATATTCTCCACATCCTAACAGAGGTTCAGACAGGAAACGCCACGTTCAACCATTTATTAGAATATTACAATACACGCAGTACTTCAGTCTTGGCGTTAGGCTCTGCTCCTTCGGGGTAGCTCACTGCCAGAGCATACACCGTGTAAGGTAATGATAATTGCAAGCAGTGAGCAAGGTGTGCTACACCAATCCCCCCTGACCGAAACAAAAGCAGAGCCCTAACCGGCGCATCTGGGGTGGGCGTGGTGGGAATGCAGAAAACAGACACGCATGGCGAATAACGCATGTTACAGCAATAGGGTCATTCCACAAAATGAGTCCCTGCTGCGTCCCCTTGATGTTTCAGGTAGAAATTGTGCACCAATATTGGATTTTAAAAGTCTGTCAAATTAAATGGAGTTCATTTTAATATAGACCATATGGAAAATCCAATAAATCATATTTTTATCATGACTAAAGACTTGCAAAAATTCAGCAAAAACTTGCCCCTCATTTTAAGGTCAACCCGGTTGTGTGAACTGAACTCTTGTTTTAACGTAATTGTTTATCACCAGGTTACACTGCCCAGAAGTGTATAGCTTGCACATGGCAGCCATCAGAGAATGTGAGTGAATGTGAGTGCAGAACCTCGTCAAATAACTAGATTGCCATTTTAAGATAGAGTGATGAATCTAATTGGTGCAATCAGCTGATGCAATCAGTTGGTGAAAACACTCAGATTTCCTGTATAAACCTGCTGCGCTTGATGAAGTGAAAATCCTCAAACGCAGTGTGTGTGTGTGTGTGTGTGTGCACCTTTCACTGAATGGAGCTTTAATATAGACAAACAATGGAGGTGGCATTGTCACTGTGGCTATTTTAACAAAGCAGCAAGGTGGCTCTGCACTGCCAGGACACACTGACGGCACACTGTGGTGCATGGGATTATGGTTATGGCATTTCAATACACAGACGCACGCACATTTACTCGCGTGCACACAAACACACATACATTAACCCCTCGACACAAAAAAACAGCCAACAACAAAGTGTGTGCCCAGTGGGTTGAGCTGTCTGGCTGGGAAAACACTGTCAAATAACTAAGGGACATACAGGACTTTTCTAATACAACATAATGTTAGAACAGAAGGCATTTTGATCGAGCTCTGTGAAGGATCATAAATGTTTTTGTTCATTTAGCAGACACTCTTATCCACAGTGACGGCATAGATTTTGGTACTTTGTCATAACGCCCCCCCACGCATCAAAAACGAACGACAGGTAACACCGTAGGTAAACAATGGCGGTTAGGAGGGTTGAAAATTTGACTCCTGGGAAATAAGGAGGACAAGAGGGAAGAGTCTGGAGAAAACCTTTGGAACTCTGCAAATGGTGTGTGAATGTGAGAGAGTGGACATTCGAGTGGAAAGTGCAGATTAAAATGACTGGCAGACAGAATGCATGGTAGTTTACTCCAGAAAATGTCCTGACTTTCCCTTCATTTGCAAAGTTAGTTAATTAAGCAATTTGGCTGTGGGTTTATTCACATTTCATACAGTAGAGTGAATTACAGCAATAACAACCTCATTAGTGGATACCATCTCTTTAACACACACACACAGTCTTGTATAACTATAACTAACCTTGTGGGGTCACATAATTCAGTCCCATTCAAAATCCTATTTCCCCTAACCCAAACCTAACACTAATTCTAACATTAAACCCCCTAGAAATAGCAATAGACCTTGTGAGGACAAACAAAATGCCCCCAGTTGGTCAAATATTTGTTTGCGATTCTTGTGGGGACTTCTGACACACACACACACACACACACACACACACACACACACACACACACACACACACACACACACACACACACACACACACACACACACACACACACACACACACACACACAACCTCTCCCTGTGCCAATGGACAGGCTGAGAAGCTGACTGATATAAATCAATAGTGTGAAAATCTCATTCCAGAAATCCACAGGCCCCTAGTCCCTCCAAACGCTGGCAGACTGACACGCTGCGAGGCACACACACACACGCACACACACACACACACAATGTCCACTGTGCACCATGTTTAAGCCTAATTAAAACCCTTACAACTGCACTGGCAAAAGCAAACAAACAAGCGCAGCGGATATTAGAGATGAGAAATGTGGCATTGAACCGCAGCACTGTCTGGGGGAGGGGGCAGAGTCTAAAAATTCAATGAATGTTTAATAAGGGCCGAGTCATACAGTACAATGAACCTGGTGGCTGTTATTTTAATTTCATACCTGTATCTAAGGCTACGGAGAGCTATTTTTAGCAAAGCAAGCCTGCAACATTTACTCACGATATTGATTTCATTTTTAGGATGGGAGTGCAACACCGTGTCTCACTCAAACTTGACTTTTTCCACATTTTGTTACGTTACAGCCTTATTCTAAAATGTATTAAATTACTTTTTTCCCTCGTCAATCTACACACTCGTCAATCTACCCCCTCATGACAAAGCTAAAAAATGTTTTTAGAAATATTTGCAAATTTATTAGAAAAAAAAATACAGAAATACCTTTCCAAACGCATTCAGACCCTTTGCTATGAGACTCGAAACTGAGCTTAGGTGCATCCTGTTTCCATTGATGATCCTTGAGATGTTTCTACAACTTGATTGGAGTTGACAATTCATGTCAGACCAAACACCAAGCCATGAGGTCGAAGGAATTGTCCGTAGAGCTCCGAGACAGGCTTGTATCAGGGCACAGATCTGGGGAAGGGTACCAAAACATTTATGCAGCATTGAAGGTCCCCAAGAACAAAGTGGCCTCCATCATTCTTAAATGGAAGAAGTGTGGAACCACCAAGACTCTTCCTAGAGCTGGCTGCCCAGCCAAACTGAGCAATCCGGAGAGAAGGGCTGACCAAGAACCTGATGGTCACTCTGACAGAGCTCCAGAGTTACTCTGTGGAGATGGGAGAACCTTCCAGGACAACCATCTCTGCAGCACTCCACCAATCACACCTTTATAGTAGAGTGGCTAGACTGAAGCCACTCCTCAGTAAAAAGGTAAATGACAGCCCGCTTGGAGTTTGCCAAAAGGCACCTAAAGGACTATCAGACCATGAGAAACAAGATTATCTGGTCTGATGAAACCAAGATTGAGCGCTTTGGCCTGAATGTCAAGCGTCACGTCTGGAGGAAACCTGGCACTATCCCTACGGTGAAGCATGGTGGTGGCAGCATCATGCTTTGTGGATGTTTTTCAGTAGCAGGGACTGAGAGACTAGTCAGGATCTAGGGAAAGATGAACGGAGCAAGTACAGAGAGATTCTTGATGAAAACCTCCTCCAGAGCGGTCAGGACCTGGGGTGAAGTTTCACCTTCCAACAGGACAACGACCCTAAGCACACAGCCAAGACAACACAGGAGTGGCTTCGGGACAAGTCTCTGAATGTCCTTGAGTGGACCAGCCAGAGCCCGGACTTGAACCCGATCTAACATCTCTGGGGAGACCTGAAAATAGCTGTGCAGCGACGCTCCCCATCCAACGTGACAGAGCTTCAGAGGATATGCAGAGAAGAATGGGAGAAATACAGGTGTGCCACGCTTGTAGTGTCTTCCCCAATAAAAAGGCTGTAATAAAAAGGCTGTAATCGCTGCGAAAGGTGCTTCAACAAAGTACTGAGTAAAGGGTCTGAATAGTTACAGTTGAAGTTGGAAGTTTACATACACCTTAGCCAAATACATTTAAACTCAGTTTTTCACAATTCCTGACATTTAATCCTACTAAAAATTCCCTGTCTTAGGTCAGATAGGATCACCACTTTACTTTAAGAATGTGAAATGTCAGAATAATAGAATGATTTATTTCAGCTTTTATTTCTTTCATCACATTCCCAGTGGGTCAGAAGTTTACATACACTCAAATAGTATTTGGTAGCATTGCCTTTAAGTTGTTTAACTTGAGTCAAATGTTTCGGGTAGCCTTCTACAAGCTTCCCACAATAAGTTGGGTGAATTTTGGCCCATTCATCCTGACAGAGCTGGTGTAACTGAGTCAGGTTTGTAGGCCTCCTTGATCACACACGCTTTTCAGTTCTGCCCACAAATGTTCTATAGGATTAAGGTCAGGGCTTTGTGATGGCCACTCCAATACCTTGACTTTGTTGTCCTTAAGCCATTTTGCCACAACTTTAGAAGTCTGCTTGGTGCCATTGTCCATTTGGAAGATCCATTTGCAAACAAGCTTTAACTTCCTGACTGATGTCTTGAGATGTTGCTTCAATATACAGTGCCTTGCGAAATTATTCGGCCCCCTTGAACTTTGCAACCTTTTGCCACATTTCAGGCTTCAAACATAAAGATATAAAACTGTATTTTTTTGTGAAGAATCAACAACAAGTGGGACACAACGGAGACTTATACGGAGACTTGATTACACACAAGTGGATTGTATTTATCATCATTAGTCATTTAGGTCAACATTGGATCATTCAGAGATCCTCACTGAACTTCTGGAGAGAGTTTGCTGCACTGAAAGTAAAGGGGCTGAATAATTTTGCACGCCCAATTTTTCAGTTTTTGATTTGTTAAAAAAGTTTGAAATATCCAATAAATGTCGTTCCACTTCATGATTGTGTCCCACTTGTTGTTGATTCTTCACAAAAAAAGACAGTTTTATATCTTTATGTTTGAAGCCTGAAATGTGGCAAAAGGTCGCAAAGTTCAAGGGGGCCGAATACTTTCGCAAGGCACTGTATATATCCACATCCTTTTCCATCCTCATGATGTCTTCTATTTTGTGAAGTGCACCAGTCCCTCCTGCAGCAAAGCACCCCCACAACATGATGCTGCCACCCCTGTGCTTCACGGCTGGGATGGTGTTCTTCGGCTTGCAAGCCTCCCCCTTTTTCCTCCAAACATAATGATGGTCATTATGGCCAAACAGTTCTATTTTTGTTTCATCAGACCAGAAGATATTTCTCCACAAAGTACGATCTTTATCCCCATGTGCAGTTGCAAACTGTAGTCTGGCTTTTTTATGGCGGTTTTGGAGCAGTGGCTTCTTCCTTGCTGAGCGGCCTTTCAGGCTATGGGAATATAAGACTCGTTTTACTGTGGATAGAGATACTTTGTACCTGTTTCCTCCAGTATGTTCACAAGGTCCTTTGCTGTTGTTCTGGGATTGATTTGCACTTTTTGCACCAAGGAACGTTCATCTCTAGGAGACCGAACGTGTCTCCTTCCTGAGCGGTTTGATGGCTCCGTGGTCCCATGGTGTTTATACTTGCGTACTATTGTTTGTACAGATGAACGTGGTACCTTCAGGCATTTGGAAATTGCTCCAAAGGATGAACCAGACTTGTGGAGGTCTACAATTTATTTTCTGAGGTCTTGGCTGATTTCTTTTGATTTTCCCATGATGTCAGGCAAAGAGGCACTGAGTTTGAAGGTAGGTCTTGAAATACATCCACAGGTACACCTCCAATTGACTCAAATGATGTCAATTAGCCTATCAGAAGCTAAAGCCATGACATCATTTTCGGGAATTTTCCAAGCTGTTTAAAGGCAGTCAACTTAGTGTATGTAAACTTCTGACCCACTGGAATTAATAACACGATCTTGTGTTAAGCGAAACAGAAACGTTAGCCCGTTATCAGAGAATGTTGGAAATCCATCATTGAGCCAACATCAGCCAAAGGTTATTTAAGGTTCGCTATCTCACAAGAATTGGTGATCAAGTTAAGCTGAGCCTGTATGTTTGAGTATTTCAGACTGGTTTAGTTCTTTCACCTCATTTTATATTCTAGTCACTTCCTGAAATGAAGACATGCCATCCATTGTGGATAAAGCTTCTGTAACGTTCCTTGGTGATGTCGCCAGAAGATATGATGAACAGCATATAATCCATTGTGAATGCTAAGCCGCTGCTGTTACTCACCATAGCCCTGCTTACATAGATAAGAATTATCTCACCGTCAAAAGCTTTGATGTGATTAATATTTCCATCTAGAGATCAGTGGAGGCTCCTTGGAGGAGGAAGGGGAGGACCATCCTCCTCAGTGAATTTCATAATTCACAGCTAGCTTCTGTCCTCCTCTGGGTACATTGACTTCAATACAAAACCTAGGAGGCTCATGGTTCTCACCCCCTTCCATAGATGTACACAGTAATTCTGATAACTTCCAGAGGATATCCTGCAACCTATCAGAGCTATTGCAGCATGAACTGACATGTTGTCAAACCAATCAAAGGATCAGGGAATTAATCTAGAACTGAAAGCATAAGCTACAGCTAGCTAGCACTGCAGTGTATAAAATGTGCTGAGTAGTTGACTCAAAGAGAGTGAATGACAATTAGTTGAACAGTTTTGAACAAATTCATTTATTCCAAAATTAAGGAGAATCAAGAGAGAAATAGAGAAAGAGAGAGCGTGTATTTTTTGTAACTTTCAGTTTCACTTACTAGAAAATGCAGCTGGCTAGTTTAGCCTACTGAAACGCCCTGCTCAAACAGAGGGATGCTGTGTTAGCTAGCTGGCTATGACTCGCCAACACAACACTGGAACTCTTCCAAGTCAAGGTTTTACTAATTTATTGCCACCGGGGCCTGCCGGTGTAACTGCCTACTGACTGTACACTGTAACGTTACTGCATGATTGTAGCGGGTTTACTAACGCGTTATTTATATTAGCTATGCTGACTATGACGTTACTTTAGCTAATATGGTGACAACATGTAGGCTGTGTTTAAGCGGTTTGGCCTGGAAAGGTTTTTCCGCCTGGTCACATACAGCCAGATGTGTTGTGCATTGAAGTCCACAAGCGAAGGGAAGAGGTGAGAAGAGGAGAGCGCCTGGATGCGAGAAGGAATACAGCGTGATCAGTGGTGTATTCATCCCACCGATTCTGTTGAAAAACATTTCTTAAACGGAAGCAAACGTAACAAAATGGGGATAAACATACCCGAATTTGTCCAATAGAAACTCTCGTTTGAAACTTTTGGACTAATGATTATACCTTATATCAGCTAGATTCAGGCAAGAGTGTGCAAAGCGGTACTGAATGTCACTGTTTGTCCATGTGTCACTATCTGTCACTTCAAATTGGTCTCTCGACCTGTGTGCACTTACGTTGTTAACTTTCATTCATAGGCTTGGTTGTAGCAACCTCATGATGGCTATAGTGAACATTTTTGTATCGCGTAGCCTAAACCTATCACTGTTACATTGAACTGGGTGAATGGGAATATGAATGACAGTCATCCAGTATGCTGTAAAATAAATAAGGCCATGTTCATGAAAAACAATCGTCCTCCCTCATCTTAAACGGCACTGACTGCCACTGCTAGAGATGTATCACACCCCATTGAGGATGTCACACTAGCAAGTCTCCATCACATACAAGCTAGCCAACTCTCATATTTGAGGCCTGGAGTATTCTATGATGTGTGGCCATTCAATCCTTGTCCTTTACTATCTTACAGGCATGACATTGATGCTGGCTCTCGGCATTATGTGGATGGTAATTGCCTTTGTTGAAAATGGACTACAATCTGAAATCTCCGATGAGCGACAAATGGAGTATTTAAAGTTGCCACCGGGCATCTTAGTAAGATCCCTTTTAATGTTCACACACTGTGGCATATCTTCTTTGCTCAAGGGCGCACGCACGCACACGCGCGCACACACACACACACACACACAATGTGTCCTAGATGACTACTGTTTGCCTGCATAGCTTTTTGATAGGGCCTATAAAAAATATGAAAAGCGGCTGCTGAAAATCCTAAATGGCACACAAGTCCCTATTTAGTGTACTACTTTTGACTAGGGCCCATATGACTCTGGTCAAAAGCAGAGCAATATATAGAGAACAGGGTGCCATTTGTGATGCAGACCCACTGCATAAACTTTGAAATGAGAAAAGAGTCTAGGGAGAATGTCCGAGTGCCCATCCTCCATAGTCAAAGCACAACGCCAAAGAGAAGAGGTGAGATGAGAGGGTTGTTGACCCAAAGGTGGCATTCCACTCAAAGGTCATGTTTTCTAGGAGTTTGTCATACAATGTGTCACCTGTCATCTCCCGCGGGGCGATTTCTTTCTTAACTCCTTGGTATTGGTGGGTTAAAGTATTTTTGTTGTTGATGATATTGTAGCAGCGATTGAATGATCTTCTGGTGGGTTATTTCCAATAGCTAAGAGTTCGGTCGCAAAGATAACATTCAAGTGTGATATCATCTTCACCATGTCTGATCTGACTTCCTGCTGGAGTACCAGGACCACATGGTGAACAGGCATCCTTGTTTCAGAACAGTCCAGTGTTTCTCTTAGGCAACATTTATGCAAATATCAGCAACTCAGGCCAATTAGAAGAGATGACCTCACTGTATAAACTTTGAACGTCACCCTATGAGATGGAGGGAGAGAAAGAGACAGGGATAGAGAGAAGGAGAAAGAGTGAACGTGTGTTTATTTTCTCCGATTAATAAGTAACGATCGTGATAAATCTCTCTGGCCCATCCTGTTTCAGGGACTCACGTGATGCTCAGAAGTGTATGTGTGTACCTCCCAAACGTATACATACTCACACACAGTCCTTACGCACACACACATTAATTTATGCACACACACACACTACAGGTCGACCGATTATGATTTTTCAACGCCGATAGCGATTATTGGATGACCAAAAAAGCTGATACCGATTTATTTATTTATTTGTAATAATGACAATTACAACAATACTGAATGAACACTTATTTTAACTTAATATAATACATCAATAACATCTATTTAGCCTCAAGTAAATCATGAAACATGTTCAATTTGGTTTAAATAATGCAAAAACAAAGTGTTGGAGAAGAAAGTAAAAGTGCAATATGTGCCATGTAAGAAAGCTACCGTTTCAGTTCCTTGCTCAGAACATGAGACCACATGAAAGCTGGTGGTTCCTTTTAACATGAGTCTTCAATGTTTCCAGGTAAGAAGTTTTAGGTTGTAGTTATTATAGGAATTATAGGACTATTTCCCTCTATACCATTTGTATTTCATTAACCTTTGACTATTGGATGTTCTTATAGGCACTTTAGTATTGCCAGTGTAACAGTATAGCTTCAGTCCCTCTCCACGCTCCTCCCTGGGCTCGAACCAGCAACACAACGACAACAGCCACCATCGAAGCAGCGTTACCCATGCAGAGCAAGTGGAACAACTACTAGAAGGCTCAGAGAGAGTGACGTTTGAAACGCTATTAGCGCGCGCTAACTAGCTAGCCATTTCACTTTGGTTACACCAGCCTCATCTTGGGAGTTGATAGGCTTGAAGTCATAAACAGCGCAATGCTTGATGCACAACGAAGAGCTGCTGGCAAAACGCACGCCTGCTTCTGCCTACCACCGCTCAGTCAGATACTTAGATACTTGTATGCTCAGTCAGATTATATGCAACGCAGGACACGCTAGATAATATCTAGCAATATCATCAACCATGTGTAGTTAACTAGTGATAAGTTTAATGCTAGCTAACAACTTACCTTGGCTTACTGCATTCGCGTAACAGGCAGTCTCCTTGTGGAGTGCACCGAGAGAGAGGCAGGTCATATTGCGTTGGACTAGTTAACTGTAAGGTTGCAAGATTGGATCCCCTGAGCTGACAAGGTGAAAATCTGTTGTTCTGCCCCTGAACAAGGCAGTTAACCTACCGTTCCTAGGCCGTCATTGAAAATAAGAATGTGTTTTTAACTGACTTGCCTAGTTAAATAAAAGGTATAAAAAAAAATATATATATATATATATATTTAAAAAATTGGCAAATCGGCGCCCAAAAATACAGATTGTTATGAAAACTTGAAATCGGCCCTAATTAATCGGCCATTACGATTAATCGGTCGACCTCTAACACACACACACACACACACACACACACACACACACACACACACACACACACACACACACACACACACACACACACACACACACACACACACACACACACACACACAGCAATAGGCAGACACGGAGACAAAAGAGTTAATTAACCTTTCACTGTTTGGGGAATAAATCACTGGGCTAATTATATAATGACTTAATCACAAGTAATGCTAATAAAATTACATTATAACAGCTCTGTCTGTTGAGAAATGGCGTTATGACCCTTTGGAACAGTAGGATTAGGTTTTCATTCAAACTCCTATCTTTCAGCAAAGTACAGCTAAGTGGTTTTTTATTATTCTTGTATATATCGAGCTCCAAGAGATGAACTCCTGGATAAAAATTATTCATTGGCCTATGGGCTATATGAAATTGAAAACACAGAGAGCTTTAAATAATGCTATCTTATTCCCTTTCAGGCCAATGGGGAATTCTGCATGGCCTTCACTCTGATTATATATTATTCATTATATTCTACTTCATTCACTGGAATACTGACCCGAAGCAGAAACAGAGCTGTCAACTAACACTTCAAGCCAATGCTTCAATAGATATATAGTACACAGCAATCGATATTCACAATGAAGATTTATACCCCCTACTACACACAGCACATCCGACAGCACATCCAATACCATAGACATCCACTGTTATGGACCACTGTTGTCGCTACCATAGATGTCAACCTCCATAGACATATCAGAGGAAAACCATTGCACTCTCCCAAAGGATTCCTAGTTGGCGTAAAAACAGTTAGCGCCAAGACTCCATAGACTTGTTAGGTATAATTGTGTGTACAGCATGTTTCATATTCTGCTTCTTAGTAGAGGCCAGCTACTATCCTACTACGAGCATTGGACTGGTACATTAAGGGTTATGTTGGATCACCCACTCACTTCCCAAGGTAAGCACAAGTGCTGTGAACGCTGGCCTCAGAAGTGCATGTCTGATCTGGAAAACCAGAAAGCAGAACAGATATCTGATTTCCTCCCCCCTCCAACGCAACATATCGACAGTCTCATCCCCTGCTCCTGGCTGTGGAGGAGTGGATGATCAAACATCTCTTATATCTCTCTCATGGATGGATGGGCACGGGAGGACAGGAGGGAAATGGTAAATGAGCAGCCGGGGATGAAAGAAACCAAACTATTTACGAGCCGTGACAAGACCGACAACAAAACAACAGCGACGCTTTGATCACTTTTTAACATTTCGTTTTTTATTTTTTTTTCCCGTCACAAAACCGCCGAAAGGTTCTCAAAAATCCTCTGTTCTCGCAGTAGCAGAGCTTATTAAAAAATAAGCTTTAATCTGTTTTAGTCCATTTTAGCACAACGGAGCTGATTGCATTGACTCCGTTGGCAGTCAGGGTTATCTTAGTCGCACAAAAGAAACATTTCATCTTGAAAAGGAGGAGAGAGTCCAGGGAGAGAGTCTGAGTGTCCATCATCCATTGTCAAAGCGCAGCGCCAAAGAGAGAAGGGGAGAGGAGATTGGTTATTGACCCAAAGTTGGCGTTCCACTCAAAGGTCGCGTTTTCTCCCATTGGGTCAATTACTCTCTTAAGTCCCTGGTCTTGGAGGGTTAAAGTCAAATTATTGATATTGGAGCAGCAAATCAATGTTCTTCCGGTCAGTGGGTCTCCTCTAGGTATTAGTTAGGTAGCTAGCTAGACAGCAATATAGCCGTTTCTCCATTACTGCGTTTTGCTGTGGACACATGGTGAACAGTTATACTCGTTGCAGTGTAGTCCAGCACATCTCTCATAGGCCAGTGAGGAGCTTTGAGGCAAACCATCCATAGGCTCATGTCAGTAACATCTTTGTCCATTTGGAAACCAAGGACGGATGGGTGGGGGGAGGTGGTGACTATGGGACAATAACCCACTCACGCTCAGAGGACAGAGGATAGCTCAAACCAAGTCTTCCAGTCGGGGAGGGTCCTTCGGCTTTAGCCACCCCCTCTCCTAGCATCAAAACCAGGGCCGGTTCATTTTATAGTCCATAGTTTATAGTCTACAATTCATAGGCTATAACTAGAGCGCCTGGAGTTTCTCCTAGCCACTTAGCTGGGTTAGGCGTTCATTGGAAAAACTCCTGGCCCCTCCTCATAAGCAGTCTCGGCAGAGGGCAACCTGGCCGCGGCGGTAGTCCCGGCAGGGGCAGAGGCGGCGGTACTTGGGGCTGAGGCCGGCACAGCTGTAGAGGAGGGGGTCCTTCTGGAGGCCGCACTCCCGGCGTAGGACGGAGAAGGCCGGGAACACGTGGTTGACCTCCGCCTCCACCACCTCACACTGCACCTCTAACCTGGTGGGGGGAGGGGTGGGGGGTGGAATGTTTGATGAAGGGAGGGGGACGGGGTGATGCATAGAGGGTGTTTGAATGAGCGATACAGAGAGAGAGAGAGAGAGAGAGAAAGAAAGAGAGAGTCCATGAGGGTAGGGGGTGGACGAAATGGGGGAAGAGGTAGAAGGGGAAATAGACAGAGAAACAGAGAAACAGAGAGACACAGAGACACACAGAAAGACACACAGAGAGAGATGCAAACAGAGATGCAGAGAGAGACAGAGAGAGACACAGACAGACAGAGACACAGAGAGAGAGACAGAGACAGAGAGAGACACAGACAGAGAGAGACACAGACAGAGACGCAGACAGAGACACAGACAGAGACGCAGACAGAGACACAGAGAGAGACAGAGAGAGAGAGAGAGACAGAGAGAGACAGAGACACAGAGAGACAGAGAGAGACAGAGACAGAGAGACAGAGAGACAGAGAGAGACAGAGAGACAGAGAGAGACAGAGAGAGACAGAGAGAGAGACAGAGATGGACACAGAGAGAGACAGAGAGAGACAGAGAGAGACAGAGAGAGACAGAGAGAGAGACAGACAGAGAGAGAGACAGACAGAGAGAGAGAGACAGACAGGCATGAAGTAATAAAGGAACCAAAGATAAAGAAAGGAAAAATGTGTTGAGCAGGATGGGTGATGAAGAGAAAGACAAGGAGAAAGGGAAAGATAAAAGAGGAGAAAGAGTTGGCGCTGCTGTGACACTCTTATCGTCTTCTGCTGTCACTACAGGTCTCTAGATGGCGCCGACAAGACACCTGACATCACTGAGAAGACTTTGAACCTGACGTCCTTGCTGTAGCTGCTTGAGTATTACGCCCACAGACAGCCCTTAGCGAACGAACCACTGTGTGTTACCATTGTGTGTTGCCTTGTGTGTGTTTGCATGATTGTTAGTGACGTGGAGTGATTGTGTGTTTCGAATGTCTGCATATGTGTGTGTGGCTGTTAGAAACGTATGTCCAATGTGTGTGTGTGTGTGTGTGTGTGTAGGTATATGGCTTAATGTGAAAACAGGTGTGCCAAGGTGCTACTCACCCGCGGAGGGCCTCCTTGTTGTTGACGAAGCGGAACAACGCGGGCTCACACACCAGGTTGGCACGCTGGCACGCCTCCACACATGACTGGCCCTCCTGGGACGCCAGCAGCCTCAGGGAGCTGAGGGGGGGCCAGGCAAGGGGGGCGTTGGCGTTGGGGGCCCAGGTTAGGGCACTGGAGTTGGGCAGCAGGAAAAATTGAGGCCCAGGGCTAGCTGGACTACTAAGCCCCAGCTTGGAGGAGGAGGAATTGGCCGGAGGGAAGGGGGCCTCGGGGGTACAGAAGTCCTGGAGGGACGGAGGGAGAGGAGAGAGAGAGGGGAAGGGGATGTTGAACAACACAACACATAGGTAGCCTCTCGTGCTGCCACCCACAGGAGATTTGTTTCTGGGCGGCCGAGATTCCATTATACAGAATGTGGTATTTTTGTTGACGGTGCAAATGCACGCACAGACGCCAAGCTAGCTACGCACATCCACGCGCACAAATTGTCACTCCCACACCATACACAAACACGTTAGCCAACACAAATCAAAAGCCCGCTGACACCTTTTGCCTTTAGCTGTTGAATAAATCTACATTTCCAAACACTTCAGGGCATCGAGGGACAGGAATACAAAGTAAACAGACGTTTCTCTAACCTCCTCTATACTGCACATCCCTCTAAATAATCTCCCATCAACCCTTCACCTAATTCCCTGACAAAACTCATCTGGGTCCAACAGCAGCGGAGAGATAACTCGTTTTAAAACATGAAAGAGAACCGATTTGACATATCAGCCTTGCATGTCAGCCAGGCCAGGTTCGATTCCCACGGGGGACCAGTGGGAAAGTGTATGCACTGGATAACAGCGTCTGCTAAATGACACAAGTAAAGAATAATGTCAAGGACTGTATATTTACACAAATAGTAGAGGCTATTGCACAGAAACACAAAAGAGCACGCCCCCCTCTCCGGGTACACGTTTTGTCTTTTGCCCTAGCACTTCACAGCTGATTCAAATAACCAACACATCATCAAGCTTTGATTATTTGAATCAGCTGTGTGGTGCTAGGGCGAAAACAAAACGTGACACCGGGGGCCGGGTTTGGGAAACTCTGGTCTAGTCCACAATGAGAATCAGCGTTGATTAGTGACCTCTCCAGGTTGACTACAGACAGAGTGTGTGTGGTAAGCAGGTAGAATGGGCGGAAGACATTATGATAATATGTTTTGGGACAAACAGTCACGGTTGAGTGCCTGCATGTATGTATGCATGTGTGTGTGTTAATGTGTGTGTGTGTTAATGTGTGTGTGTTAATGTGTGTGTGTGTGTGTGTGTGTGTGTGCACGGTGAACCTACCTGATGCTGTATGTAGGCGTGTACCCTCTCCAGCATTCCCTCGCAGGTGTACTCATAGGGTAGGTATGGCTCGACCTGCAAAGACACACACCCACACACTCAGATTCCCACAGATCAGAACATTTCCACAGAATGTGTTGCTAGGCAATCAACATAACACCACTAAATGACCATATTTTCCAAATTTCAATATTGTTTTGCCCCTTTCCCCATCGTTCATCCTAATTGCAATAAATAGCCAATTCTACCCAGTTGACTGCTAAGTTGGTTGAAGTATTTAGCTATTTTTATTGACTTGGCCAAAGCTTTGGATACGGTAGACCATTCCATTCTTGTGGGCCGGCTAAGGAGTATTGGTGTCTCTGAGGAGTCTTTGGCCTGGTTTGCAACTATCTCTCTCAAAGAGTGCAGTGTATAAAGTCAGAAAATCTGCTGTCTCAGCCACTGCCTATCATCAAGGGAGTACACCAAGGCTCGATCCTAGGCCCCACGCTCTTCTCAATTTACATCAACAACATAACTCAGGCAGTAGGAAGCTCTCTCATCCATTTATTTGCAGATGATACAGTCTTATACTCACCTGGCCCCTCCCCGGATTTTGTGTTAAATGCTCAACAACAAAGCTTTCTTAGTGTTCAACAAGCTTTCCCTGCCCTTAACTTTGTTCTGAACACCTCCAAAACAAAGGTCACGTGGTTTGGTAAGAAGAATGCCCCTCTCCCCACAGGTGTGATTACTACCTCTGAGGGTTTAAAGCTTGAGGTAGTCACCTCTACAAGTACTTGGGAGTATGGCTAGACGGTACACTGTCCTTCTCTCAGCACATATCAAAGCTGCAGGCTAAAGTTACATCTAGGCTTGGTTTCCTTTATTGTAATCTCTCCTCTTTCACCCCAGCTGCCAAACTAACCCTGATTCAGATGACCATCCTTCCCATGCTAGATTACGGAGACATAATTTATAGATCAGCAGGTAAGGGTGCTCTCGAGCGGCTAGATGTTCTTTACCATTCAGCCATCAGATTTGCCACCAATGCTCCTTATAGGACACATCACTGCACTCTATACTATTCTGTAAGCTGGTCATCTCTGCATACCAGTCACAAGACCCACTGGTTGATGCTTATTTATAAAACCCTCTTAGGCCTCACTCCCCCCTATCTGAGATATCTACTGCAGCCCTCATACTCCACATACAACACCTGTTCTGCCAGTCACATTCTGTTAAAGGTCCCCAAAGCACACACATCCCTGGATTGCTCCTCTTTTCAGTTCACTGCAGCTAGCAACTGGAACAAGCTGCAACAAACACTCAACTGGACACTTTTATCTCAATCTCTTGGACACTCTTACTGACAGTTGTGGCTGCTTTGTGTGATGTATTGTTGTCTCTACCTTCTTGCCCTTTGTGCTGGTGTCTGTGCTCAATAATGTTTGTACCATGTTTTGTGCTACTACCATGTTGTGTTGCTACCATGTTGTTGTTATGTTGCCACCATGCTGTGTTGTCATGTGTTGCTGCCTTGCTATGTTGTTGTCTTAAATCTCTCTTCATGTCGTGTTTGTTTTGCCCTTTTCTTTATTTTGAATGTTTAATCCCAGCCCCCGTCCACGCAGGGGGCCTTTTGCCTTTCGGTAGGCCGTCAATGTCATTAAGAATTTGTTCTTAACTGGTTTGCCTAGTTAAATAAAGGTTAAATAAAATAAAAATGATTGTTATTATTATAATACAGGATTGTGTGTTTTCTTCTTAGCACGAGCGACTGAATACAGTATTACTTAACTGGATGTCCCTTTGGAACCAAGTGTCTCTGATAATATGTCGTAATATTTCAAGGAAACCCATTTTTTGATTAAGCACAAATAGTTATGTTCAACTTTTCCATTAGGAAGACGTGGAGCCTGAAAGTACAGACCACATGTTAATAATGTTAATAATAATCCCCTCCAGTTTCAACAGTAGATCACGTTTCTAATGTTCCAAATCTCACTTGTAAACGATGCATCACTCAGTAAATCATGTTTTAAAACAACATGTTTAACTGCATGTGAAATCGGACTTTTCCCATTTCAAATAAAGAAAAGCAAAACGTGTAGAGAGGATTTATGAAAAAAAGTTACACATCACAAATCTGATCAAAACATAAAGCAGAGCGAGGCACAGTCTCCACCTCCCTCCCTCCTTTCCTCCTTTCCTCCTTTCCTCCCTCCCTCCCTCCCTCCCTCCCTCCCTGCCTCGCATTTATTAAAGAGGGATAAATATGAAAACAACAGGTCAGTGAAATGGACAGAATGAGAAAGGGGGAACATAGAGAGAGCGAGAGAGACATAGAAAGAGAAATGGATAGGGATTTATGTGAACATGAAGAAGTGTCAGCCAGAAGAAATTGCTTGGTCTGCATGGCTGAGCATGTGGAGCCGCCCTGGACAGAGAGCCAGCCCACAGACAAACAGGGGGAGTGTGCAGTCTCCAGAAAGGGGTGAAGTGGCCTATCAGCCATCTATCACTGGAGTGAGTGAGTGAGTGAGTGAGTGAGTGAGTGAGTGAGTGAGTGAGTGAGTGAGTGAGTGAGTGAGTGAGAGAGTGACAGACAGACAGACAGACAGACAGACAGACAGACAGACAGACAGACAGACAGACAGACAGACAGACAGACAGACAGACAGACAGACAGAGAGTAAGCGTCAGGGCACTGAGCTACGGCATGTCTGACAAGACACAGCAGACAGCAGGAGAGTGGAGAACACACACACATTTAGAGACACACAGACACACACACAAATACACACAAAATCACACAGGTTCCCATTAGTCCACATTTACTGCTAATTACTCCTTGGCTGTGGACACACTGTTTCCCGATGCTAACATAGCATACACCACTGTCCTAGGTTAAATCATTGCAGCTAGTTCTTGTCCATATGGAGCTTTCGGAGGTGCATTTCAAGTGCACAGTATTTCCTGGATGGAGCGAGCTGAAACGTCATTTACAAAAGCAGCGTCACCCGATCAGCATCAAATCAAATCAAATTTTATTCGTCACATGCATATGAAATGCTTACTTACGAGCCCCTAACCAACAATACAGTTTAAAAAAAATACAGATAAGAATAAGAAATAAAAGTAACAAGTAACTAAAGAGCAGAAGTAAAATAACAATAGCGAGACTATAAACAGGGGGGTACCGGTACAGGATCAATGTGCGGGGGCACCAGTTAGTTGAGGTAATATGTATATGTAGGTAGGGTTATTAAAGTGACTATGCATAGATGATAACAACATAGAGTAGGAGCGGTGTAAAATAGGGGTGGGGGGGGGGGCAATGCAAATAGTCTGGGTAGCCATTTGATTAGGTGTTCAGGAGTCTTATGGCTTGGGGGTAGAAGCTGTTTAGAAGCCTCTTGGACATGGACTTGGCACTCTGGTACCGCTTGCCGTGCGGTAGCGGAGAGAACAGTCTTTGACTAGGGTGCCTGGAGTCTTTGACAATTTTTAGGGCCTTCCTCTAGTATAGAGGTCCTGGATGGCAGGAAGCTTGGCCCCAGTGATGTCCTGGAACCGTTCGCTCTACCCCATGTAGTGCGAACGGCCCAGTTGCCATACCAGGCAGTGATGCAAACCGTCAGGATGCTCTCAATGGTGCAGCTGTAGAACCTTTTGAGGATCTGAGGACCCATGCCAAATCTTTTCAGTGTCCTGAGGGGGAATAGGTTTAGTTGTGCCCTCTTCAAGACTGTCATGGTGTGCTTGGACCATGTTAGTTTGTTGGTGATGTGGACACCAAGAGACTTGAAACTCTCAACCTGCTCCACTACAGCCCTGTCGATAAGAATGGGGGTGTCGGTCCTCTTTTTCCTGTAGTACACAATTATCTTCTTTGTCTTGATCCCGTTGAGGGAGAGGTTGTTGTCCTTGCACCACACGGCCAGGTCTCTGACCTCCTCCCTATAGGCTGTCTTGTCGTTGTCAGTGATCAGGCAACTGTTGTGTCATCGGCAAACATAATGATGGTGTTAGAGTTGTGCCTGGCCGTGCAGTCATGAGTGAACAGGGAGTACAGGATGGGGCTCCTGTGTTGAGGATCAGTGTGGCGGATGTGTTGTTACCTACCCTTACCACCTGGGGGCAGCCTGTCAGGAAGTCCAGGATCCAGTTGCAGGGAGGTGTTGTCCCAGGGTCCTGTTTAGTCCCAGGGTACTTAGCTTAATGATGCGTTTGGAGGGCACTATGGAGTTGAACGCTGAGCAGTAGTCAATGAACAGCATTCTCATATAGGTTTTCCTTTTGTCCAGGTGGGGAAAGTGTGGAGTGCAATAGAGATTGCATCATCTGTGGATCTATTGGGGTGGTATGCAAATTGGAGTGGGTCTAGGGTTTCTGTGATAATGGTGTTGATGTGAGCCATGATCAGCCTTTCAAAGCACTTCATGACTACAGACGTGAGTTCTACGGGTTGGTAGTCATTTAGGCAGGTTACCGTAGTGTTCTTTGGCACAGGTACTAGGGTGGTCTGCTTAAAATGTGTTGGTATTACAGATTCAGACAGGGAGAGGTTAAAAATGTCAGTGAAGATACTTGCCAGTTGGTCAGCACATGCTTGCAGTACACATTCTGGTAATCGTTCTGGTCCTGTGATCTTGTGAATGCTGACCTGTTTAAAGGTCTTAGTCACATCGGCTGCAGAGAGCGTGATCACACAGTTCCAGAAAAGCTGGTGCTCTCATGCATGTCTCAGTGTTATTTGCCTCAAAGCGAGCATAGAAGTAGTTGAGCTCGTCTGGTAGGCTCGTGTCATTGGGCAGCTCTCGGCTTTGCTTCAATTTGAAGTCTGTAATGGTTTGCAAGCCCCGTCACATCCGACGAGCATCAGAGCTGGTGTAGTACGATTCGATCTTAGTCCTGTGTTGATGCTTTGTCTGTTTGATGTTTCGTTGGTGGGCATAGCGGGATTTGTTATAAGCTTCCGGGTTAGAGTCCCACTCCTTGAAAGTCACAGCTCTAGCCTTTAGCTCAGTGTGGATATTGCCTGTAATCCATGGCTTCTGGTTGGGATATGTACAATACGTACGGTCACTGTGGGGACGACGTCATCGATGCACTTATTGACTGATGTGGTGTACTCTTCAATGCCATCGGAGGAATCCCGGAACATATTCCAGTCTGTGCTAGCAAAACAGTCCTGTAGCTTAGCATCTGCTTCATCTGACCACGTTTTTATTGATCTAGTCACTGCTTTAATTTTTGCTTGTAAGCAGGAATCAGGAGGATAGAATATGGTCAGATTTGCCAAATGGAGGGCGAGGGAGAGCTTTGTATGCGTCCCTTTGTGTGGAGTAAATGTGGTGCAGAGTTTTTTTTCTTCCTCTGGTTGCACATGTGACATGCTGATAGAAATTTGGTAAAGCGGATTCCCTGCATTAAAGTCCCCGGCTACTAGGAGTGCCCCCTCTGGGTGAGTGTTTTCTTGTTTGCTTATGGCGGAATACAGCTCAATCAATGCTGTTTCAGTACCAGCCTCTGACTGTGGTGGTATGTAAACAACATGAAAAATACAGATGAAAACTCTTTCGGTAGATAGTGTGGTCTACAGCTTATCATGAGATACTCTCCCTCAGGCGAGCAATAGCTCGTGCGCTAGCTGTTATTTACAAAAATACATAGTCCGCTGCTCCTTGTCTTACCAGACGCCGCTGTTCTATCCTGCCGTTACAGCGTGTAACCAGCCAGCGGTATGTCACGACTTCGTGAAGCATAAGATATTAGAGTTTTGAATGTCCCGTTGGTAGTTTAATCTTGCGCGTAGGTCATCGATTTTATTCTCCAAAGATTGCACGTTTTCTAGCAGAATGGAAGGAAGTGGGGTTAATTCGATCGCCTACGAATTCTCAGAAGGCAGCCCGCCCTTTGGCCCCTATTTCTCCCCCTCGTCTTCACGCAAATCACGGGGATCTGGGCCTGTTCCCGAGAAAGCAATATATTGTTCGCGGCGGGCTCGTCAGACTCGTTATATGGTTGTACAATCCTTCTCTGGTGGAACATAGTGTGTTTGGTCACTGCCAAAGAAACCAATGAGTCAAGAAATACATGAAACAACTCTACCTTGGTACTCATGATCTCTCTGATGGCAGAGTCAAACTCCTGGGAGTTGTTGTAGTCTACTGTCATGACGTGGGGCCGCCCGATGTACTGCTCTGCGTACGGGTGCTGGGACGACACCTGAGAGGGGTGGAGTAAAGAATTAGTCAAATATTCCAGTTTAAAGCAATATTCTCTGATGTATAAGTGGCACATTTGGTGTACAATCGGGAATGTTGGTAGTTCATTTTCAACTGAAGAGTGGTACAGTACTAGATATGGTGTTGACCAATGGGAGCTCACCTCTCGAGACGTTGGCTTGCCTCTGAAGAACTCGTGATTGAGCGAGCTGTGGGGTGGGTGGAACTTGGGCTGCAGGTAGATGCACCCATTGGCTATGGCCTCCAGAGGGGCGGGCCCTTCGTAGGGGAAACCAAACCCAATGAAGAGCTGGTGGAGGAGATGAAGATGATACCAGTTAGGATAACCATCAGTTATTTTATTAATGCTTGTCAATTGAAAATGCTGCCATTTACAGATATACCAGGGACTGGAAGGTAACTGTGTGTTGGCCTTGCGTGGCTGCTGTTGTAGTTAGTGCTGGTGCAACAGTAGTGTGTGTGGAACTAGTGTGTGCGTGTGTGTGTTGTGTGTTGTGTGTGTGTATTATGTGTGCATGCATGGTGCCTGAATGTGTTTGCGCACGTACAGATGTAGGATCTTAATTTGAGCCGGTTTGCTACAGCAGGAAAATAATCCTGCAGCAACAGGAAATATGATTTATTATGAGGATTATAATGAATGGACATTGTTTGTATGGGTTGATACATTCCCCGTAACTGAAAATCAAGTCTGAATTTCAAAGTTACAAAATTACAAACTTAAGAAGCCTTTTTAAACCTCGAATACACTTACATTTCCTGCATTGCCGGAAAGTTATCCTGCAACAGGGTGATCCAATTAAGATCCCACGTCTGTAGTGTTACCTCTTGTGTATCGTCTTGTGTGTGTGTGTTCCAGTACCTTGGCCTTGCGGAGCAGCGTCTGCAGCTCATGCTGGGGCAGCAGGCCGTGGTTCTTGACGTAGGCAGGCACCTCGGGGGGGCGCTGGGTCTCGTAGTACACCGTCCCGTGGACCTCCATGTACCTGTGGAGGATCTGGAGGAAACCCTCCTTACCCTGCTGATGGGCAAGGAGGAGGGAAGAGAGAGAGAGAATGTAAGAAAGTGAATGGGGAGTTGGTGAGCGAGGAGAGGAAGTGTGACGGTGGAAAAAGTCATGAGTGGGTGAGAAAGGAAAGGGAGAGAGTGAGAGCGTTGAGTTTGAGGGAGAAAGTGGAGGAGCACGTGCGGATGGGAGAGGGGGAGGGACGGAGGGAACGAGAGACAGAGAGGGAAGGAGAGATGGAGAGAGAATGAGGGAGGTAGAGATGGAGAGGGAAGGAGTGAGAGATGGAGAGGGAAGGAAGGAGAGAGATGAGAGGTAAGAAAGGAGGGAGAGATGGAGAGGGAAGGAAGGAGGGAGATGAGAGGTAAGGAGGAAGGGAGAGATGAGGGAAGGAGGGAGATGAGAGGTAAGGAGGGAGGGAGAGATGAGGGAAGGAGGGAGATGAGAGGTAAGGAGGGAGGTAGAGATGGAGAGGGAAGGAGGGAGATGAGATAAGGAGGGAGGGAGAGATGGAAGGGAAGTCAGGAGGGGGATGAGAGGGAAGGAGGTAGAGAGATGGAGAGGGAAGGAAGGAGGGAGATGAGAGGGAAGGAAGTAGAGAGAGATGGAGAGGGAAGGAGGGAGATGAGAGGGAAGGAGGGGGATGAGAGGGAAGGAGGGAGGGAGAGATGGAGAGGGAAGGAAGGAGGGAGTTGAGAGGTAAGGAGGGAGGGAGAGATGGAGAGGGAAGGAAGGAGGGGGATGAGAGGGAAGGAGGTAGAGAGATGGAGAGGGAAGGAAGGAGGGAGATGAGAGGGAAGGAAGTAGAGAGAGATGGAGAGGGAAGGAGGGAGATGAGAGGGAAGGAGGGAGATGAGAGGGAAGGGAGATGGAGAGGGAAGGAAGGAGGGAGATGAGGGGGAAGGAGGTAGAGAGAGATGGAGAGGGAAGGAAGGAGGGAGATGAGGGGGAAGGAGGTAGAGAGAGATGGAGAGGGAAGGAGGGAGGGGAGAGCTGGAGAGGGAAGGAAAGACAGAGAGAATGATGTGATTAGAGGTGATGCGTTAATGGCTGTGTGTGTGGTTGTTTATGAGTGTACATATAAATGGCAATGATTGTGTGTGTTAGTGTCTGTGTTAGTGTGTGTGTACGCGTGATAATGCACTATGACTGTTTAAGTGTGTGTGTATGAGTGGTTGTGAATTCACTGAGTGAGTGTGTGTGTGTGCTGTGTGAACATTAGCATCTTCACACAGAGAGAGGCAGAGCCATTGCCTGTTAGTGAGCGCAGGGCATTTAATGTGACAGACCCCTTTAGAAAACCCAAAGAGACACACAGTGCCGCACTGCCGTGGGCCGTCAATATGAATGAGGGGAAGTGCTAGGGATCTGGCATGGTTTCCTGCACACGTGTGCACACACACACACCCGTTCTCTCAATCCCTCTCTATCTTATCACACACATTTGGCCCCGAGCGTCTCTTCCCGGCGCCAGAGAGCGAGGAGCGAGGCGTCCATGTAAGGACGCAGGGGAAAAATACTGGCAGACTGCCAGTACCACCCCAGGCACCCAGGGGGCAGCAGCAGAGCACAGCATTAGCCAGCCTGTGACAGCCGGTTCCACTCATGTCCTTACTGGCTGCTATGACATCCCTCTCCCTGACCTATCTGTGGCGCTCTCACACGTCTCTACCTATCTGATTGGTTCATTCAGTGGTTTATTCGGACGCCCATTGGCTTTTGCATCAGCTACTTTTCCTGGGGTCCACAAAAACACAAAACATGACAAGTAACAAAACACATACACTGATGGACAAGGACAGACACACGCATTTCATATACAACAATATACAACCAATAATACAAAATAAATAATAATAATAGTATGAACGTGTGTGTCTTCATAGTCCCTCCATTCCATCATGCAGTAATGGGGCTGTAGGAGTAAAGACTGTAAAACAGCAAGCCTGCCCATACATTGAAATGAATAGATCATGCCCATACATTGAAATGAATAGATTATGCCCATACATTGAAATGAATAGATTATGCCCATACATTGAAATTAATTGATTATGCCCATACATTGAAATGAATTGATTATGCCCATACATTGAAATTAATAGATTATGCTCATACATTGAAATGAATAGATTATGCCCATACATTGAAATGAATAGATTATGCCCATACATTGAAATGAATAGGTTATGCCCATACATTGAAATGAATAGATCATGCCCATACATTGAAATGAATAGGTTATGCCCATACATTGAAATGAATAGATCATGCCCATACATTGAATGCAGTAATGGGGGTAGGAGTGATGATCATGCTTCATACATTGAAATGAATAAAGACATGCCCATACATTGAAATGAATAGATCATGAACATTGAAATGAATAGATTATGCCCATACATTGAAATGAATTGATTATGCCCATACATTGAAATGAATTGATTATGCCCATACATTGAAATTAATAGATTATGCTCATACATTGAAATGAATAGATTATGCCCATACATTGAAATGAATAGGTTATGCCCATACATTGAAATGAATAGATCATGCCCATACATTGAAATGAATAGATTATGCCCGTACATTGAAATGAATAGATTGTGCCTGTACATTGAAATGAATAGATTATGCCCATACATTGAAATGAATAGATTATAAATAGGGAGTACACATACCTATTGTGGCATACAAGCAAACCACATCTACACACAATAACAGATGTGCTTTCTGGCTGAATCTATACAGTGCATTCATGTGCCGAAGCAACAGTACATCTTTCTTCTGAGAGGCACAACCTTTAAACCCAATAGCGCATCTTAAGTGGATATGGAGGCTTTGTGTTTTTCGTGTGGATGAGAGAAGTGCAAAGATGTTGACAATAAAAGGGGATGCATTTTGAGGTGAGAGATGTGTGAGAGTGTGTGTGAGCGCACTCGTGTGTGTGTGTGTGTGTGTGTCCATGCACTTCACCTGTGTGTGTTTAAGCATGGGCACCCTTTCATAGCTAGCCTCCACGTCTGAAAAACAAAACAACCCCCCACCCCCTCAATGTGAATCAACCACAGCCCAGGTCTCCTTATTGACTTCCTGCTTCCTGGATGTTAAGAAGCTTACTGTATCCCTGTTCTATTGTGTGCTCGCCCTGTAGGCTGTGCTGTAATTGGTTGGCTGCTGCGATAGATGGTTTCCTATGAGGATTTTCCCAGCCAATTAGGAGATTAGCCAACGCTCTGAGTGCACCAGACACTATGAATTAGAGCCAACAAAACAGAGAGAGAACCACACACACCCAGATGCTCACACACGGATGTAACCCAGGTTTAGCCCAGGCTAGCTAATCCTTGACCTGGCTTGACTGGGCCAGCCCCGTGCCACATTAGTAATGCTAATTATCTAACATGGACTCTATTCTCAGGAATCAGTTCATCTAGATCAAGGTTGGGTTACGAGAGTGTGAAAAACGGCCGGGACTCGGGGAAGATGAAAGTTTTATTTATACAATAGAAGTCAACCTGAACTTTGTGTGGTGGGTTTGAGCTTGTTTGACTGGGTTTCAACTCAAGTGAACTGGACGTCTTGCCAGGAAATGGCCTGTTGGGGGACTGCAAAGAGAGAAAGAGAGAGAACGAGAGAAGAGGAAGAGACATGGCTCTCGGGTGTGCGTGAAGAGGAGTGTGTGTCTGTGCTGGAGGTAGTGTAATAACGAGCTGGCGTACAACCCCCCCCCCCAAAAATGTGACCAAATCAAGCTTCATTTGTACTGCACATTTCAGACATGGAACGCAAAACGCAACGCATTTCACAAACGAATAAAAAACGATGAAAATGAAAGCTGAAATATTTACTACACAACAAACGTAAAATACAAAACAAAATAATGACAAGAACTAAACAACTAAAACGCCCCCCCCCCTAAGGAAAAGCAAAGCTAAAAGGAGGCGTTTTAAGATCTCTTTTAAATTACGTCCACAGTTTGGGCCTCCCTCAGGTTCTCTGGCAGGCAATTCCAGAAGCCGGGAGCATAATAACTAAAGGTGGCCCAAAAAACACCCCAAAAAGTCGGTGGAGGTTCTGACTAAACGGCGAGTAGGCTATAAAAATGAATAAAGATAATTGTGCACTCTATATACAAGCTCCCAGTAATGTATTTGGTGAACCAAAGTTTTGGCATCACTGTGCCTTCTTCAGGGTGAACATACAGCAGAGGAGGCTGCTGAGGGGAGGACGGCTCATAATAATGGCTGCAAAGTAGGCGAATAGAATGGCATCAAACACTCGGAAAACATGTGCTTGATACCATTCCACTAATTCGGGGGGGCATGAACATACTGGCTCCAAAAACACAAAGCACCTGCAGGCCTCTGCAAAACTCTATCTTCCTCTCTCCATACTCACAATTTCAATTTTTGAGGAGGCTGGTTGCCAAGACAAGGAGCGATATCCCAGGTGAAAAGCAGAAGAAACCCCCTATGCCCATTGGAATACGAGATGGAGTCATTACAATATTGTTTACGGCTTTGGCCTGCCTTACAGGCCCGACTCACAAGGTTAACATTTCAGAAATCAATACTAGTACTATCCCTTAAAATCCAACACACACCTCTCCTCTACTCATGTCTCCATGATACGACTAAGCCCAATACCAAATAGCGCAAGCAAGAACTATCGATTTGTTCGACAAATTGCCTCAAGCGGCAGAAAGAGAGACAGCAGAAGTTAACCCCCCAAAAAACAACTGTTTCGTGAGCGTTGAGAAAGATAGAACCACTACTTCATAAAATGGGCACGTGAAGTCTGGGTCCGCTCAAGGATTTTTGATTGGACCAGATGTCCTAGTCGCTCGCCCAGTATTCAGAAAGACATCTGTGGCACCACACAGCTTCCCAGTCCAACTATATATATAAATATCTCTCTATCTATATATATATATAAATCTCTCTCTCTCTCTCTCTCTCTCTCTCTCTCTCTCTCTCTCTCTCTCTCTCTCTCTCTCTCTCTCTCTCTCTCTCTCTCTCTCTCTCTCTCTCTCTCTCTCTCTCTCTCTCTCTCTCTCTCTCTCTCTCTCTCTCTCTCTCTCTCTCTCTCTCTCTCTCTCTCTCTCTCTCTCTCTCTCTCTCTCTCTCTCTCTCTCTCTCTCTCTCTCTCTCCCTCTCTCTCTCTCCCTCTCTCTCTCTCTCTCTCTCTCTCTCTCTCTCTCTCTCTCTCTCTCTCTCTCATATCGCAGACAGCTGCGTGCTAAGGTTAGCGGTGGACTGTTCAAACCACTCGTGTCTCGTCAATCCACCATTATCTCTACACAAGACGTGCATCAAAGGAAAGGCAGTGTGGTAGCAGCGGTATGCGAGGTCAAACTGACAACCCCAGGAGTCTGCATTGGGTGTTCATAGAGAGTGTGATAATGGAGGAAACGGTGAACTGAATGTATGAGCCAAGGTTTAAGAGAGAGGGAACAGGGCCGGTGTGTTTCGACTGAGAAGAGTCTTACCTGGAGCTGCAGCAGAGGATATCATCCACCAAGACCCAATGGAGAGATGCACGGGAGGAAGAGAGGAGGGGACAGGAGAGAAGTGTCAAAGAAGAGAGGGGAGAAGAATGCGGAAGGGGAATCGAGGAGGGGAAAGACAAGAGAAAGAACAAACAAATATTCAACTCCATCTGTCATGTATTGCATTTCCCCCCTTCTGTTCCTGTAAAGCGGCAATTGCTTGAAGTTCGCACGCCGTTTCTATAATATCTTCGGTCTCGCCTTGAGATGCAAGACTAAACCATTGAATGAAATTCCTCGGGAATTGCCGCACGCCAACAGAGGCGGAGGGGGAACAAAGCTACAGCTAAACCAGGTCTTTAAACTAAATCTAGGTAGAGTCTCTCCCTCATCGAAAATGCACTGTGAGCAACCAGGCTGCTTTTGAAAGGAAATTTGGCTGCAAATGGAGGCTGTAGGACGCCGTTAAATGCATCCACGTGCGGCTGTGTGCCAAATGTAATATCTTCTATAGATAGTAGATACATGGCATGTCGATCGTTTGGTCTGTTATGCAGTTAACAGCTCTGTTCTAATTGGTTACATCTCTGTAGTGTACACCGGGGGAGTGAGAAGTGTGTGAGTGTTTAGGAGGGGTGTGGTAACTTAGTGTGGATGAGGATGTGAATAAGATTGTAGCCCCTCAAGTAGTTTATATTGATTTAACCTCTTGTTCTTGACCGTAGGAAATGGAAATGAGCTGATTTAATTAACATGGTACTGCTTCTCATTCATATTGAGTCTGTCTGTGAGTCTCCGTGTATCTACTGGACGGTCTGTCTAAAAACCTGTTTTTGCTTTGTCATTATGGGGTATTGTGTGTAGATTGACGAGGGGAAAAAACAATTTAATCCATTTTAGAATAAGGCTGTAAAGTAACAAAATGTGGAAAAAGTCAAGACGTCTGAATACTTTCCAAATGCACTGTATGTTTATATATATTTCAATTGACTGATTTCCTGATATGAATTGTAACTCATTGAAATTGTAACTCGTTGAAATTATACTTTTGTTCAATATAACACACACACACACACACACACACACACACACACACATTTGGGCTGCAATTTCTGAGGCTGGTAACTCTGGGTCTTCCTTTCCGGTGGCGGTCCTCATGAGAGCCAGTTTCATCATAGCGCTTGAAGGTTTTTGCAACTGCACTTGAAGAAACGTTCACATTTTCCGCATTGACTGACCTTCATGTCTTAAAGTAATGATGGACTGTCGTTTCTCTTGGCTTATTTGAGATGTTCTTGCCATAATATGGACTTGGTCTTTTACCAAATAGGGCTATCTTCTGTATACCACCCATACCTTGTCACAACATAACTGATTCACACTGTGAGTCTCCATTAACCTTTAACAAGGCACACCTGTTAATTTAAATGCATTCCAGGTGACTATCTCATGAAGCTGGTTGAGAGAATGCCAAGAGTGTGCAAAGCTGTCATCAAGGCAAATGGTGGCTACTTTGAAGAATCTAAAATATAAAATATATAGTTTTTTTGGTTACTACATGATTCCATGTGGGTTATTTCATAGTTTTGATGTCTTCACTATTATCCTACAATGTAGAAAATAGTTTTAAAAAATTAAAAAAACTTATGACGGTACTGTATATATACACTGCTCAAAAAAATAAAGGGAACACTTAAACAACACAATGTAACTCCAAGTCAATCACACTTCTGTGAAATCAAACTGTCCACTAAGGAAGCAACACTGATTGACAATACATTTCACATGCTGTTGTGCAAATGGAATAGACAACAGGTGAAAATTATAGGCAATTAGCAAGACACCCCCAATAAAGGAGTGGTTCTGCAGGTGGTGACCACAGACCACTTCTCAGTTCCTATGCTTCCTGGCTGATAGTAGTGCAACTCATCCAGGATGGCACATCAATGCGAGCTGTGGCAAGAAGGTTTGCTGCATCTGTCAGCGTAGTGTCCAGAGCATGGAGGCGCTACCAGGAGACAGGCCAGTACATCAGGAGACGTGGAGGAGGCCGTAGGAGGGCAACAACCCAGCAGCAGGACCGCTACCTCCGCCTTTGTGCAAGGAGGAGCAGGAGGAGCACTGCCAGAGCCCTGCAGAATAACCTCCAGCAGGCCACAAATGTGCATGTGTCTGCTCAAACGGTCAGAAACAGACTCCATGAGGGTGGTATGAGTGCCCGACGTCCACAGGTGGGGGTTGTGCTTACAGCACAACACCGTGCAGGACGTTTGGCATTTGCCAGAGAACACCAAGATTGGCAAATTCGCCACTGGTGCCCTGTGCTCTTCACAGATGAAAGCAGGTTCACACTGAGCACATGTGACAGACGTGGCAGTCTGGAGACGCCGTGGAGAACGTTCTGCTGCCTGCAACATCCTCCAGCATGACCGGTTTGGCGGTGGGTCAGTCATGGTGTGGGGTAGCATTTCTTTGGGGGACCGCACAGCCCTCCATGTGCTCGCCAGAGGTAGCCTGACGGCCATTAGCTACCGAGATGAGATCCTCAGACCCCTTGTGAGAACATATGCTGGTGCGGTTGGCCCTGGGTTCCTCCTAATGCAAGACAATGCTAGACCTCATGTGGCTGGAGTGTGTCAGCAGTTCCTGCAAGAGGAAGGCATTGATGCTATGGACTGGCCCGCCCGTTCCCCAGACCTGAATCCAATTGAGCACATCTGGGACATCATGTCCCGCTCCATCCACCAACGCCACGTTGCACCACAGTCTGTCCAGGAGTTGGCGGATGCTTTAGTCCAGGTCTGGGCGGAGATCCCTCAGGAGACCATCCGCCACCTCATCAGGAGCATGCCCAGGCATTGTAGGGAGGTCATACAGGCACGTGGAAGCCCCACACACTACTGAGCCTCATTTTGACTTGTTCTAAGGACATTACATCAAAGTTGGATCAGCCTTTAGTGTGGTTTTCTAATTTTGAGTGTGACTCCAAATCCAGACCTCCATGGGTTGATAAATTTGATTTCCATTGATCATTTTTGTGTGATTTTGTTGTCAGCACATTCAACTATGTAAAGAAAAAAGTATGTAATAATAATATTTAATTCATTCAGATCTAGGATGTGTTATTTTAGTGTTCCCTTTATTTTTTTGAGCAGTGTATATTGAACAAAAATATAAACACAACATGCAACAATTGCGTCGACTTTACTGAGTTAAGGTTCATATAAGGAAATCAGTCAATTGAAATGAATTCATTAGTACCTAATCTATGGACTTCACATGACTGGGCAGGGGTGGGGCAGCCACTGGGGAGCAATAAAATGGAGGGAGCTGAAAGTCCGTATTGCCCAGCGATAAAATGCTAATTAATTACTTTAAAATCATACAATGTGATTTTCTGGATTTTTGTTTTAGATTCCGTCTCTCACAGTTGAAGTGTTCCTATGATAAAAATTACAGACCTCTACATG